>NC_141223.1:17437500-17710000 GCF_054856515.1 Filicampus tigris
GTGGTACAACATATATATATATATATATATTAAATAAAATTATATATATATATATATATATATATATATATATATATATATATATATATATATATATATATAATTTTATTTATTATGATTTTTTTAATTCAAACGTTAGGGTAAAAGAGGGTCTGAAAAAACCTGGTACTGAACGAGTTAATAGTGTTGTAATTCACCGTAACATTATATACAGTGGACGAGTGGTAAGCACATCCGCCCCACAGAACAGAGATCGAGGGTTCGATTCCGGGCTCCCGCCGTCAATGGAGTTTGCATGTGTGGGATTTTTTTTCCTGTGTGGGATTTTTTTTTCCAGGTAGTATAGTTTCTTCCCACATGCCAATAACATGCATGGTAGGTTAATTGGACACTCTAAATCAGGGGTGCTCAAGTCTGGCCCTCAAGAGCCCCTATCCATTCTATTTTCCATCTCTCCCTGCCTATAACATACCTGATTCACGATCGTGCAGGTTTGTGCAAAACTTGCTGATGAGAAGGTTTGTGCAAAACTTGCTGATGAGCGGATCATTTGAATCAGGTGTGTTGCAGGCAGGGGGAGATGGAAAACAGCATGAACAGGGCCTCTTGAGGACCCCTGTTCTAAATTGTACCTAGATGTAACTTAAGCCTGGTTCACACGGCATTATTTCCAAATTGTCGTCCGACTTCCAAACTCTGAGAGACCCCACAGGTGACTAGAAAAAAAAACACGCGTATCATAGTTTTGAACGTACCGTGTGTGGTGTGCAGCAACACAGCAAGATCAACACATCACACACGAACCACATTCATTCACAGATATTGGCACGTCAGATGGAAAATCTAGCAAAATCCATGATATTAAACAAGACTTCGGAGTCAACAAACATGGAGGATGAAAAGTCAGAAGCGGTCTCAGGTCGTGTCTTGACGGTGGTGCTAGTTTGCGAATTATTTTTAGTGGAAAAAAAAGTGACACAAAAAGAAAAGACGTAGGGTTCCATTGCGGTATGACTGCATTCATTTTGGATTCCCACCGCGCTTCTTCACCGCCCCGTTCGCCTTACCATGCATGTTTTTGGAATGTAGGAGGAAACCGGAGTACCTGGAGAAAACCCACACAGGCACGGGGAGAACATGCAAACTCCAAACAGGGAGGCCGGAGCCGGGGTCTAACCCACGACCTCTGAACTGTGAGGCAGACGTGCTAACCAGTCGACCACCATATACCAATATTGCCCAACAAATTCATAATACAAGCAGGAACAAAACCAAGTACCGGTAATAAGCCATTTTAAGAATTGTGAAAAATTAAGAAATGTTTGTGTCATTGTGCTTTTTAGATACGATTTGAACGAAAGGCCCATCAATCGCAGTATGCAAAATTATGTTGGCTGTTGGTGAAAATTGATAATTCTGATTGGCTGTGTTTGCTAGTAAAGTGCATGACCGACTATGACATAGTACACAAAAGCAAAGTAATGGAAAAAATAGTATTGATTATGTTAAGATCAGCAAAACACACCCTATACATAAACTTGATCCTGCTTGTATTATGAATGTGTTGAACAAGGTTCTGGATATCTCTGTACTTTATGACAAGGTTCTGGATATCTCTGTACTTTATGTCATGAAACATTGACAGTGGGTAATATGATAAACAATGACTTTTCACTTTTCACAAGCATCTGAATGTACGCGAGTGCACGTGTGTACATGCACAAGCTTATGGCCACCCCTCAGTGAGATGTTGTTTCACCCTGCCCACCCCACTGAAAAAAATCTGGCAATGCCCTTGACTACAACTTAACTGTACACGGCCTGCAGTGATTCTTTTTGTTCATATCACTGCAAGGAACCGGCACACCTCTATACCTTGAGAGTCAAAGTATAGATAAAAAGTATTTGTAACATACTATTTGCACTGACAGTGATCTTCTCATTAACCCAAAGCTTCCTTACTTATTACTGTAGGATGAAAATTAACCAATAAATCAATTTCAACATATTTGACTCATTATTTGCATTGAGAATGATCTTTGACAGTGATTTATGAACTCAGTGTTTCCTGCTTAAACATGTGAAGCAGTACAGCCCTTCTCATGAGCCAATTAACTGAAATGTGTTTATTGTTTATGCAAGCGTAGCCTACAGTAAAGTGTGCTCAAAGATCCCTGCACCTGCGCGTTTGCAGCCTCGAGCTCATGTGCATGAGGTCATCATCGTCATACAACAAAAAATAAACACACTGGATGAGAGTGTTTTCTCTACAAATAGCAGATGAATCCATACCACGATTTGCCTGCAACAAATTAATTCGAGGATTGGGGGTGTTGAAAATATAAACAGGATGCGCATCATCTCAATTAGGCATGCAATGCTGCTCTGGGCAGGAATAACAGTAATTAATGCCTAAAGGTTCACACTGAAACGTCGTTAATATTTAAAATGGGGGAATTATTATCATCACGGCGTGGAAATTGAGACACATATAGATTATCAATAAACGACTCATTTAGCATCACGTTTGAAAGAAAATGCCTGCTCTTTTCTCTTAATTGGTCTCATTGTTTATTTACACATATAGGCCATAATAATTCCAGCGGTAATTAGCGAGCCCATTGGCAACGTATACACAGAAAGAGAGAGATTGAACGTTTAGCTGTTATTTAACACCATACGTATGCCTTTAAAAGGCCCGCTGAGGATATGAAGCCATATCTTTCACTGCGTAGGACTTGATTTGAAGCAAATACATTAAGGTTGCACAAACTACATATGCATGTAACAAATAGGAGTTATAGATTCTCTCAAAAAAATCTCTCTCTCTCTCTCTCTCTCTCTCTCTCTCTCTCTCTCTCTCTCTCTCTGTATGTATGTATATATGTATATATATATATATGTATATATGTATATATATATATATATATATATATATATATATATATATATATATATATATATATATATATATAGTCTATCTTGAATTACACAAACATCAGTATAAATGAACATTCAATATGTGCAATCTGATGACAACAATTACAAACCCAAACTTAAGCAAAACATGTATTTCCATAACACTGTACTTGAACTCATGACGTAATTTATTACAACAAAGACTATATGATCAACCTTTTTTTTTGGTTTTTTACTTTTCTGATGAATTGCAATAAACATCAACCTTGGGCCCCGTTTGGGCCCTGAGTCCTAGTTTGAGAAAACCCTTGGATTATACTGTAATGATAAATTCATTTATTTGAAATGGCTTCCCTTTTTTCCGAACACGTGCCAAATAAAACTACCCCTCAAAAACTGGAAATACGTGCAAAAAATGTAAATAAGGATTCATTGAGTGAGTCTTTTGTTTTTACCTGCATTGATCAGAGATGAGGAGGCTCTCTCTATCTATCCCGTCATTTTCACATATTTTGTAAGCCACTCCCCTGCAGAGAGAGAGCAAGAGCGAGAGCGAGAGAGAGAGAGAGAGAGCGAGCGATAGAGAGAGGGGGATAGAGATTCATTACATTCTCTCTGGTGTTTAAAAAGTAACTCGGGACAATAGCAGCAAATGAGCGCTTAATTAAATTAATTAGTTCTTCTTGTCAATCTTGGATTAATGGCCAATAGCTGCTGCCGTGGTGGTGCTTAATGTTGTTTTGTTTTGTTTTTTTTACTAGTGAGGGTGGAGGAAGGAAGGAAAAGTATAGAGGGAGGGAAGGAGAGAAGGGAGGAGGATGAGGAGGAGGGGGGTCTCATCCCGACATCCTGAGGGGAGGTAATTTGCACGGATCAAGGGGGCAAGGCGCCGCAAAGTATAAATAGTGTGACTTCAATCGAGGATCACCAGCAGGTTCCCCAACTCCGCTATACCAAAGGAGGGAGAAATTGGCCGAGGAAGACGCATCTTTATGTCCCATTTTCGGGCGCCTTCCCAGAGAGTTGGCAGCATCACCTCGTCTCGTTTTCAAGGGGCCGCACCATTGATGTCTTAAGCTGCCGCGGAGCAAAGGGAGAGAGGGGCTACGGCGAGGCTGCTTGACTGATTTTTTCCTTCTTAGAGAGGAAAAAAAACAGAGAGTGTGTGATGGAAGAGCTTACCGCCTTCGTGTCGAAGTCTTTCGATCACAAAGTCAAGGAGAAGAAGGAGGTGATCACATACCGGGAGGTGCTGGAGACCGGCGCGGCGAGGGCGGCCGGCCGCGGCGGGGAGCCCTTAGTCCCGGAGCCCGGGAGCCGGGAGGAGGCGGCAGTCGTAGCCCGGAACGTGGCGCTCTCGCCGGGCAGGGAAACGGACATCCTCGGCCCGGAGAGGACCAGAGACGCCGGCAGTCCCAAACTTATTGACGGTAAGAGTCGATATATATGGATCCTCTTGGAGAAATAGTCTATAAAGGCTACATAAACGTGCTCGATTGAGTTGCAACTATTTCATTTGGATGGTTATCACGTTTTCAGGGAGAACATGCATTGCAATGTTCTTCCAACTATTGTTAAAATCTTCTTGTAGACACTCTAAATGTTAATCATAAATGAGGTGGGAAATTATGAATTGAGTCACTCTATATAACAATGTTAATGCAGTTAAAATTTTACAGTGCCTTAAAAATGGGTACTAACATTTTTTTTTAATTATGCATTTAAAGTGCTTGTCATGAAATATGATATGCAGGTTTTGCAGCAGGCATGTCTGCTTTCGGTGCACAGGTGGATGATCTGCAGTACGATCAGCGTATTCAGTTCGTTTTATTACTACGTGCACTACGTGGTACGGTTATTTGTTAACCGCATGCATGGTGACACTGAGTAACATAGGCATACCATAAATCGAATAATCTATAAAAGTATCTTTACAATAAAAAACATATATTTTTATTCTTTAATTCTATTCATTTGCCTTTGTATTAAATCGTTTCACACTTGTGTTTAAGGACTTTGTTTTTTTGGAGGGGTCTAATTTACATGGTCGTGATTTTTGTTTTTTTTTTAAACAGATCAAAATGTGACAACAATTGCTTTTTATAAGCGGCGTACCTTGTTAAACGTGGCCGTGACGGGCTGCTTGTTTCCCGCGTGGATCACGAACACGCTTGCACATAAGCCCCAGTGGCTCGCACACTGACACACACGGTTGCCTTGCATATTTATAAGCACTTAATAATTAAAGAGCTTTATGTTGCTCGACAAAACATCCGAGCTCTGATCCGCTTTTTGAGGTTCGGGGAGGGGAGGTTTCTATACTTCACTTTCCCTTGCTTTCTTTTTCTTTTTTTCCCCACCCCCATTGAGGCCATCCGTGCACCGTTCGTGGAATAAGGTGTGAAAATCGTAATGTGGCTCCACTGCCTGTCTCTATTTTTATTTTTATTTTATTTTTGAAGGCACCACCGATGTGAAGGAGAGGAAAGAGGAATCCAGTAAGCCCATGGAGGACGAGGCGCAGACCAAAATCAAGCAGAGGAGAAGTCGGACTAACTTCACGCTGGAGCAGCTCAACGAGCTGGAGAGGCTCTTCGACGAGACTCACTACCCGGACGCCTTCATGCGGGAGGAGCTGAGCCAGAGGCTAGGGCTGTCCGAGGCCCGGGTGCAGGTCAGCAACCTTCTCACACGGCAATAAAAAGGAGGGCAGGAAAGAATTGAAATATTCATAGTTGTGTCAACAATAAAAAATGAAACACAACAACATAAGGCAAAGCAGGCTTGCAGAATTATATTAAAAACATTCAATATTCAACATAGTGTCTAAAGATCTTATATGAAAAATATATTCTAAATAATTGTATTTCAAGTGTGTGCAATATATTGAGAGGAATAAGTACTGAGATGAAATAAATGGGCAGCATGATAATCATACATAACAATAATAAAATACCTTTCCGTAATTTCAAAGAATATTATTTGGTTACTTGATTTTGTTTTACTTAATAAATGCACTGCAACTGACCATTTTTTAAAATATGACAAAAATATAAAAATATTGTTTCGATTGTAACAACAACTGGCTTTCAATTAGCTTTAAAAAAATATTTCTGTGGTTAACTAATTAACTGCCAAACATTTTTGGACCATCTTTTACCGTAACGTTTGAAAAAATGTGAAAAAAAAAAAAAATAAATTCCTGCTTGAATGGCTGGACTGTGAAAAGACAAATAAAAATCACAATGACAGTGAATGAGTTTTAAAAAAGCAATCCTGGGACCCAAGTGTTTAAATAACATGGAAATAAAAATAATAATAAAAAGGGATTCAGTTTAATAAGCATCATGTTATTTCCCATTTTCTTAATCGCACATTCAACTAAAATACGTCAAAACGTGGTTTCAGTCAATTCCTAATATATTGCTAAACAAAGCCATATTTGTCAGTTTGAATAAAAATATATGCAGCAATGTTTATTCAATTAATGCGTTAACGATCTCATTTGGGCGCTGCAAGGGTTTGTGCGCGCGCGCGCGCGTGTGTGTGACGTCACGAGAGTGCACAACAATGCTATGCATCCTCACCATGCACTAGGAGTGTAGCTTATAGCAGCGTGCGTTCGTGTGTGTGCGTGCATCGTGAGGGCCCACGAGCAAAAAGACCATCTGGACAGAAACCCAGTATGCCTTCCAAGGCAGGATGGAGCGCGCGTGGGGGTCTTGGGGGCTCTTTAAACATGTGTAGGAACAGACTTATCTTACTGTAAAAAAAGAAATAATGAAAATAATAAGTCGCCAGCAGAAAAAGTTTTTTTTTTTTTGGTGGGGGGAGGGGTCGGAGGGGGGGTTCTTTGTGTGTGTGTGTGTGTGTGGGGGGGGTACCTCCCCACTATAGAATCCCCCTATTGTGTTGCGGGATTTGCATGAATTAATGTGTTTATTATCAATAGACTCTACACAGCATTGTGTATATATAATAAATATATGAAACATATGAACACTTTCAGCTTTATTTTCTATTTCTTTCTGCCTCAATCGATAGCTTTGGTTGTATCACCGCTATAAATTCGAAGTGGAGCGCGCTCAAAATGCTCAGTAAATAAAATCCGCCAACAGCCAAATCGATAATATTTTCTATCACAACAATACATGCCACGGAGTATTTGTGCTAATTTAAGTAAATGTGCTACACTGCCGTGTAATTTGTGCCCCCCGATAAAAAAAAAAAGCGTCTAACGCGCAGTAATTAATGGTAGCGGTCATTTAATGAGAGGAAAGCAGTGCAATGAGAGAAGAAGAGAAAGCATCATCATCATCATTATGCTGCTACTCGATAGCACAGAGTCCATTCAAAGTCTGCTGGGACACTCATGTACAGAAAGATGACACCAGCGCTGACAAGGTTATTTATTACAACCCAATCGTCCTGCAACAGCGCCACAATTTGCCTGAATAAAGAAGTCGATATTTTTTTTTTGTTTCGTGCATATTTCCACGTTTAGCTGCAATGTCTCCCTGCTAATGATTGAAATGCATTTGGATATGTCACTCCTCTGGGGATTTTTTGAATCCTTTCTTGTACCCCCCCCCCCTACACACAATTAATATGAATTCATGTGTGGTGTTGCTGCAGGTTTGGTTCCAGAACAGAAGAGCCAAATGCAGAAAGCAGGAGAACCAGTTACATAAAGGTACATGCACACTAAGACCATTAGAAATGTGTTTAAGTTGAATTAATACTATCATTGACATATGCTGCATTCATTAATGATAAATAACTCAACAGACATTGATTTATTACAAACCAATTAACCTAACCAGGCAAGTACCACCACAAAATAACATAACTATCAAAGTACCATGACCAACTTTAGAATAGATTTTTGTAGAAGATAGCTGTTTTATTCCTAATAAGTGCATCTAATATTACTTTTATCCATTGTAACATTTCACCGCGCTTCATTATGGGGACAAAAAAAAATCAACTTAAATAATGATTCAATCAGAATGTAATGCACACAATAGCTATGTAACAATGTTAACTAAATAATAAAAACAACAAAAAATTAATGAAATGTATTGAACTTAAAGTTAAATACAACTGAACTGTACTCAGACAATGTTTTTTTTCTTCCTTTACTTGTAATTTGACCCCACTTTAGTAATAATTAAAGACATTCATTTATGTGAAGACAGTGATCATGTTAATGATTTCTCCCCCAAAACAGGAAACATACAAATACCAATATGCAACACTTTATTTCTATAACTCCCTTCCATTATTTACGTTTTCAAATGATCATTTATACAACATTCCGAGAAAATCACAATGCCAACAGGCTACTCTTGTGGTCCTTGGGGGGATACCTGGTGCCCGCGGGCACCACCTTGGTGACCCCCACTGTATACAGTAAACACACGAACGAGCAGTTATCATCTCTACCTCATGCAAGCGGCACCACCAACCACCGACATCTTGCTTCCTCCCACAGCAAAGTGATATTGCTTTTTTTTTCCTTGCACTGAAACAAAAATGATGTGAGGTGATAATTACATTGAATACATTTTACAGATGCAAAGGCATATATTTTCTAACATAGATGTCTCTTTGTTCTGATGGCTGAAGGTACATGCATATCCACTTTTGTGTCATGTTTATTTGGTGGTGAGCATAAATATGCGGCTAATATGTGACCCTACTCTCTGCTAGTGCTTTGTATACAATTTGCCACTCAGTGCTCAACTGTTTATGGATTTTGTCTCCTATGAGGCTCTCATCTCAGCATTCTTTTCTACCAGGAGTCCTGATCGGAGCAGCGAATCAGTTTGAGGCTTGTCGCGTGGCGCCATATGTCAACGTGGGGGCTTTACGGATGCCATTCCAACAGGCAAGTGTCTTGTTGAAAGGGTCCTGAAATGCTGTTTTGGCATTGGCTCAGGCCTAATGCAATATTCGACTTAAAGCCTGACTGCAGAACACTGTGCTAACACAGCAAGGCCTCAAATTGGGATATCGCATGGATCTCTTTTTTTTTATACGTGCACCTTGAACAAAAACTACACTACCACTCAATCAGTAATAAAAGGCAGCTAGAGTACGGTTATTGCTGTGATTGGGAACCATCAGAGCACAGTCGGTATAGCCTGATAGAAGTTGTATTTTCAAGTCCCAAAAGGTTGACTTGAGGATAATTTTTTTTTGTCATTATTGATTTCTGTGAAGAAAAATGACAGTTTGTGGTGCAAAGTGGAAATTTGCACCAACAGGTTATGTTTAAACAGATATTCCACATATATTGATAGATATGTCAAAACATGCTTTTACACGACAGTGTTCTATTTCTGATGTGTTTTTAGAACATGTGCAGGGAACCTTATTTTCCTCATGTGCAAATGCAATTTCTGCTTACATACAGTGCAGCTAGGGCTTAATTGATTATAATTGTATTTAAGATGTTTTTTGTTCAAATTCCAATTGATAAACTATTGATAATATGATTTCTAGAAAATAAGCATTATTATGTACAGATTTTAGGGAGGCCCAGCATTGATGGTTTAAATTTTGGTTAGGGCTGCACAATATTTCGAAAAAAAAAATTGATATTGCAATAATGACCTACGCAGTATGCATATCGCAAAGACATGTAATAATTTTCTCATGGAATTGTATTCTTTTGTCTGAATTTGACCAGTCAGACGCAGACTTAAATGTATATCGCCACCCAATAGTTGGACATTATCTAGGGGAATTACAATTAATTTGCCAAGAATACATTAAGCTTTCTTATTTAGCCACATGAAAATGTACTTCTTTTATTAGATAAAACAAAAAAAGTAATTTCCTTAGGTACATGTTAAATATTGCAATAATATTGATATCGCTATAGTCAACATCCATTTCGCATATCGCATGTTTTCCAATATTGTGCAGCCCTAATTTTGGTGTAAATTTCTTTTTAAATGACAGACGGTTTTTATTGGGTTTTAAATAATTAGATTTAAATACTCTCAGTGGCCCACTAGCCTCCGTTTGCCCACCCGTGCAACCTCAGCACAGTGACTGCCAACCAGTGTGTCGTGAGAAATTATTAGGTGTGTTGCAGGAAATTATCCAATTTCATTTCATTGGCCTGAAAATTATTTACTACAAATAATGTATCTTTTTTCTTCTATTCATGCCAGCAATGCGCTGACAGACAGAAAAAAAAGCTTTTTTCATTAGATGGCAGAAGGTATAATGAACCTGTTATCCACTTTTTATGATATTTTTGTTTGGTGTTGTTCGTTGAGATTTTTTTTATACAGTAAAATATGTCCATTCACTCTAAAAAATGAAGGTGCTTCAGAGGTTCTATATAGTGCCATTGCACACTACTGGGATCTTGAGTAGTTCATTACTGGTTCTTTACAAAGTTAATAGTTCTTTAACGCACCGTAATGTAGCACCAAGGAATTCTTGAGCTATTCATAATCCACAGAAGTGTGTAAATGTACCAACTGATAGTTTTGGTTTTACTGATTATGTTACGTATGAAGAAAATAGAATTTAAAGTAAAAAAAATATATAGAAATGGAGTTCAATATTTAAGATTCATTTTATTCTCATTTCGCAATATATAGGACCATTGGAAAATGGTTGGTTTTACGTATAAAGATTCAATAAAAATCAGTGTGAAATAGTACCCTTAAGTGGTTTTCTCCTATATGCGCACAGGTAAAACAACAACAAAAAAAACATATATTTCATGACTATGTAGAACCTTTATGATTTGTTTGTGTTGGCTCCATAAATTGTGGGGAACAATTATTTAGCAGTGATTGTCAAAGTGTAGTACCATGGCACACAGGCTCCCCTAGTGGTACGCACAAGAATCACTGCTTGAGTACAGTTCAGTTGTATTTAACTTTTAAGTACGATATATTTGCTTTCAAGCTTTAATAACTGTTTGTTCTTAATATTTTAGTTAGGTACATTTTAAATGTAACTTTCATGTGTAAGTACAATGTTAATGTTCAACCCGTGTTACAGTGGGTTACAATAAGAGGAATAAAACCTTTGCCTTGTTTTTAAACTGATTTAGAGCACTTGTGGGTCAAATGTTTTTTTTTTGTTTGTTTATTTTTTTAAATAAAGTTTTCCTCTGGGGTTTTATTTGTTTACTAGATTGGGATCAAATACTCTCAGTAGTTACCCATCACTGGAACTTTAGTAACTCCCCAACCTACTCTAAAAAGCGGTTAAAAAAAAAAAAGTTCAAGTGAATGTCCCATGAACCACTGCGAACTTAACGTGTTCTCCTCCCCACCCCCTCCCCCCTTTTCTCCCCCACTCCTGCGTGCGTCCTGTAGGATAGTCATTGCAACGTGCCGCCCTTCTCCTTTCAGGTGCAGGCGCAGCTGCAGCTGGACAGCGCCGTGGCGCATGCGCAGCACCACCTGCACTCGCACCTGGCCGCGCACGCTCCGTACATGATGTTCCCGGCGCCGCCCTTCGGCCTGCCGCTGGCCACGCTGGCTGCCGAGTCGGCGTCGGCCGCATCCGTGGTGGCTGCCGCCGCCGCCGCCAAGAACACCAGCAAAAATTCGAGCATCGCCGACCTGAGACTCAAGGCCAAGAAACACGCAGCTGCGCTAGGCCTGTGACGACCACCGCGACGACGACGTGGCTTGGGAACGCGCACGCACTGTGGGGACGCCACCGCTCGGGCCACGCGAGGACGTTATTTACGTTTTCCCCAATGCAGGACAACTATATGAATAAAGGCTATTTATGAGATTATGAAAAGTGACTGCTTGATAGCCTATGGGAAGGGATTTTTCTACGCCAAAAAACCCCCACAAACAAACAGGGACGGCCCTTGTGGCGGGAAGAGGAGGATGAGGAGGAGGATGCAGCTGGCGGTCGATACTTTGTCAAACAAGGCGAACCATTCTGCAGTCTGTCTTAGCATATTATTATTATTATTATTATTATTATTATTATTATTATTATTATTATTATTATTATTATTATCGGGACTTACAGAGGCTGGCCTCGTTATACTTCAACACCTTCCCGCCAAGAAAGGAAGCAAGGGGATTCCGATTCAAAATGTTTGCATGAGTCAACACGCTGACCTATATTAGTTTTTTTGTAAAGGTGATGCCAGACACCACAAATGTGATATCATAATTTGTTTTTGTTTTTTTTGCTAATTGGTGTTTCATCTTCTTTTAAAGGGGGTGTTTACTGTAAGTTATATACTGTATATGACAATATATAACAAAAAAGGACTGTAAAGCGGTACGGGCACGTGTAAAATATGTTTATACAAGAAGCATTCATTATTTTGTTTTTTTGGGGGGGTATTTGACTTCATCTGCGTGTAAGCTATGTGCTTCCTATATGTAATGTTTTTTTAAATATATATATATGACAGTGAAAGTGAGGCACGGGTTTCTTAAAAAAGAAAGAAAGAAAAGAAAAAAATACTCATGACAATACCTTTTCCATCACATGTGAAACGTGAATCCACTAAACCAAAATGATTCCCCCCCCCTATAATAAATTAACTAACGGTTCTTTAATGAGTTGACACATTTATTGGAGCAATAGGCCCTATTTATTGGTCTAGAATTGTTTTTAAATAATTCATGACTGTAGCGGAAGTCTTTTGGCAACGTCACGACTGACAGGTCCGTTTTGTGAGGAACATTACTTGTTCCCCTGCCAAATTCATGCATTATGCATGCTTTTTGGTTCTGGAACATTTGGAAAGGCGGACTGATCATTTTCTCCATACAAAAGAACACAACAGGGAGATAACAGATAAAGAGCAGTCAAGTTTGGCATCCCTTTTTCTCAATTCTTTCTTTATTTATTTTCTCTCTCTCTTTTTAACAAAACTTCATTCATTAATTTTGTCTACGCTGCCAGGCACATGCTGGAAGTTGTGATTAATTGTTAATTGACGTTGGCGATAGTTGAAACAGTGGTGGTCAAAAGGGCCTGTTCGCCATTTTTGTTATAATTACGCCTGCAAATCAAAATGGAGGGGGCTTTGTGTGAAAGCTTCATTAACGCCTGCGCCTCACAAATTCATTTCCTGACATCTTAATCGCATCTTATTGAACAAACACGTGACACGATCATACGCAGGCAGATCGCCTTACAAGCCCCAAATTTCCGCACACAACAACAGTGTCCTGAGCTATTAATTAATAGCCGACTCACACTGAGTCTGTGTGCGTGTATGTTTGCTGGCATTCAGGGGCAGGATCCAGAGACGCCAAATGTATTGAATTATTGATCGCCAGCCGCGCCAGTAATGGAGGAGACGGAACTGGGAAACTGAACTAATCGTGGGAGCGTGTACTGTCCCACTCGGGCAGATGCACTCATGGGCCACAACATTAGGCACACCTGCACACACGCTGTTGAGATGCAATACAGCAGTTGCAGTTCTGATTGTGGTTGTAGTTTGGAGTGGAATAAAACAGTAATGTATTGTAAAGATACTTATTGCAGTGAATGTAATTAAAACCACAAAAGTGTCAATCTATACCAAGAATTATCTTTGTAAAATGTAATATTTTTTGGTACGCTTCTTGTACTGGACCTGATTATATTGTGCAGTTGTACCTAATGTTGAGACCTACTGGCTAGCGATCAGTTCAGTGCAAGGATGTAGAAAAGAAAGTCTGGACAGTGACATGCGCTGGCACCATGTTGTCACCCAGCTTGACATAATCAGAATCACCTTTATTGGCCACACACAAGGAATTTGTCTCCGGTAATTTGAGCCACACTAAGCAACAAGGAACTACTGTATAAAAAAGTAACATTTCAGACGTGACACTTAAGTACAAAGAGTTGTTAAGCAATGTAAAGATGCCATGATGTCACCATGCAATGCAGTGCAACACATGCAAATGACATTTTCCAAAATGTACCATACTGTCAGGGTATTTTACACAAACATTTGCTATATAGATATTTTATATCAATCTGAGATTATAATCACGAACAGTTAGTGAACTATGACAAATAGGCTGTATGATTATCAAGACAAGATACTGTCAGAAAGGTGCGGGGGATGCATTGGGGATTTTTGAAACAAGCTAAATTCATTATTCATCGGTTTAAAGTTATGTTCCTGGGCTTGATGGTGGAAAATGGGCTGATGATACATTTGGATTAATATAGGATTTACTTTTTCCCCCACAACCCAGAAAGACTACGCTTTCTGTTTTTTTTTTTTTTTTTTTTTTGTGAAACTGCATGCCTTGTACGGGACGAGTGGGACTGTCTAGTGCCTACAATCACAGACCAAACCATTTAGCCAAAAGTCCACTTTCAGAAAGGCCAAACACTGACCAAAGCAACTGCAGGCCAGTACAATAAACATAGCGGTAATGGAGACGCTGCTTTTTTTAATAATCCATTTCAGAAAATCTGAATAAAATTGAATCGGACAAAAACCAAAGCAATTTTTCCCATAGGAAATAATGAAAATCTAATGAATCCGTTATAGTCACCAGGCACCCAAAAATAAGACAAAAATACATTTCTCAGAGAATAATTATAATTTTACATACAGGAAGCAGTGTGAAAGCAATGTAAATGACTGATGGAGATAAATGAACATTTAATATTGTTTCTACCTTTATCGAAGATTCTTGATGGCATATGACTGTGGGGGAGGAAGGGGGGTGCCATTTTCGTACTTTGCTAGTTATGTTTTTAATGCTACCATGTTTTTATTTCACCGATCACCACGCTGTGCATGTGTGCCAGTTGTTTTCATTTGATATTTTTTCTTAGTTTGGCGGCGTGACAGCTCGTGTGGCACCTGCGTGAGATGACGTTCTCGACGCCGATTGGCTATCACAGACGAGGGACAGACTGGGCCCACATTGGTCGATTAAATATGCAGATGGGAACTCGGTGGCGGTCAGGCGATGCCCAGCTCTGAATACAGTATAACTGTACTTACAGTCATATATTCTTTATCCATAGTGCATAGTGGCATGCAAAGCACAGTTGATGTCCGCAGCGAGAACATGGATATGAGGCCACCGAAAAATGATTGTAGACGGCGGGTGTAATGGAAGAGTTTGCCATTTGCTATTGATACAGTACATAACATCTGAAGTCTGATGGGCTTTATGCCTTTCTGTCTGAGACGGATGCCCCTTTGAATGATTTGAATGATCGTTGGCAGAATGGACGATTTTCTTGATTGGCATGTATCTGGTGTATTGCCTGGCAAAATACATTCTGCTTCAGGCCAATGATTTTGTTTTTATGTCGATGGCTGTGGATAAGTACGTATATATATATTTTTTTATGGGATGGGTGCTTGGAGGTTTTAACAGCTTTAGAATGGCATGGATGGTGTCAAATACTTTTCTGGGCTAAATATAACCTACAGGTTATAAATTGCCAAATTGTAACTTAATGATTGTGATTCTAAAAATCTGACAAGTGTTAGGAACCTCACTGGACCCATGTGAAGGCTTTTTTTCCAAGGAGTACGGTGGCTGCTATCAGGCCGTCTAAAGATGTGCTGCAGGAGTGGAGGGCCCTGGAGACAATGAGACGGGGACACACAAGTGCTCTGCTGATTAGACACATAGACGACCCCGCTCTCCTCTCAACACACTCTTTAGACACACACGTACACACGCACACACACACACACACGCACGCACACAAACACACCCACACACACACACGCACACCCGTCAGACGGGAGCCAGCCAGGTTCTCACGGTCTTCTTGCTGTCTTTACTATAACCCCACATCACCACCTTTGCCTTCAGTCCCCGACATACATGCTTCATCGCCCTCCATTGTGCGCAGAGGAGATATGAATAGTTAACTGTGTTATCATTGCTTCTTAAAATGAATCAAAATCCAACATTGGAAATTGAACACATACAACCCTCTGCACACACACCAATGGTGAGTCACAAAGAACACTCCACACCGCGGAATCCTTCATATCAACTGGTGCCGTCTTGTTGCTATATTTACCTCAGCATGGCCCCTGAGACAAATGTGCAATGCGCTCTTGTTTCCCCGCACTGGGCCCTTTTTATCAAATTAGAGCATGTTAAACACTCTCAGGCAGCCGCTCACATTGACAGCCAACTCAGTGGACCAGATTGTAAATACTGCATTTATCAGCGTTGCATGAATTTGTGAGGCGATATATTCTCAACGGCCACTTCATTAGATACACCGGCCCCATACAAAAAATGTACAAATATTAAGAAATTAAAATGTGAATTTGTTTAACAACATGCTTAGTAATTTGCAGTGGTTTAGAAGTGCATTGTATGTTTTGCCCAATTGTGATCATCAGTTGTACAGGTATATCGTCTAGAAAATCGGAATAAGTGAAATCTGCAATATACAAATACACTTTTAAATATTTCTTAGGCATTGTCAGAGCATTTATCACATTTATTTTTTCAAAGTCTTTAAACACAGTTTAATTAAAATAATACAAATACATTAACAACATTTAACATATTGAGAGAGAACAAGATGAGCAATCGATAAGGCAAAAATACCGTAGAAAGAGTGTACTGATCCCTCAATGTGTTTACAGGAAACAAATCCAGATTTTTGCAAACTAACAAATTCATCCTACAATATATATCAATAATCATGCCCAAAAGATTCTCATTAAAAATTCACCTACGGCCATTGCTTTCTGTAGGCATGGAACACAGGATGATAGAGGACTGATCTTGCTAACGTCTTCAGCAAAAATGAGGCGTATCATGAAACACTTCCTGTTTTCTCTTGTTCTTTCAAAATTACAGTTTTAAACACAATTGTGCGCCGCCAGCTAGTGGCCAAGAGTGGAATTAGACCCCAAAATAAATCAGCATGGAACCTACGATGAAGGGGAGTTCAGTGTATATGAAATACTTGATTTGTTTTGGCTGAAGTCCATTTCTACTTTGTATGCAAGTTGGTTCCATTCATAGTCTATCACTAATCTTTTCTATCCCAGTAGAAATTTCAATGAATACAATACAACAGTACCCCTCGCCTTGAACATTTTCCAAGCTACAAGCCATCGCTCGGTCTTGGTCGGTCTTGGAGGTAACTTGGAGTTACGAACACCAGCTATGGTGAGAGGAAACTTCACAACAAGCAAGGAACAATCCTTAAAACAATTATGTCTATTTGCACTCCCATTGGACATTTACTGTCAAAGTAAACATAAAACAACTGTACCAAATACTACATTGTCTTAAAATAAAGTAGATTATGTTCAATTGGGAAAGAAGTTTTTTTTTAAGTAGCATTTGAAAATAATACATTTTTAAGATGTAGTTATTGCTCAAGGTTATAATATAGTACCCTCAGAACCTGATACTGTCCAATGCCTAATCATTACTCCTACTTATATCAGAGTCTTTTTGGCAAAAGTTTGCACTTAAGACTTTCGCCATCTTGGCTTATTGTGCAATGCAGGTCTATCTTTGATTACTATAAAAAAACACCCAATACATATTTAACAGTGTAAATCAGAATAGAGCATGATGTAGTTATTTTTTTCATTGGCTATACACAGTAGCTCATACGATGCATCTCATTAGACCAAGCAGGTGTACCTAAAGAGGCATCCAGCAAGCGCGCGCCTTGTACTGCAGCAGAGACGACGGCCAACAGATTAAAAAAAAAAAAAAAAATACTTCAAAGACTTCAAAAGGAGCCAAAGTGCTGAAACTCCCTCCCGTGGCACTCAGGCAAGCAATTAGGACGCCGTATCTCCGCCTGTTATCACATGTGCGCGGGCCCGGGTGGCTGACCGCAGCTCTCGGTGTGGGTTGCAGTCGGCAGAGGACTGCAGCATTCTGGTTACATGCCGTATTTGATTGCACCGTAGGATGAAAAGTGGGTGTTTGCTCAGTTTTGACCCCTACTGTGACTCGAGAGGCTTTCTAGCAGTGATTACACGCAAAAAATACAACAGCCTCTATCTCTGGCTCCCCGAGTTCACACTGCTAAAGTAGCACAAAACAGAGGTCAGAGCTAAACAGCAAGTCTAATTGTTTCACTGTTTCCTGTTTAAGGTGGCCTAGAGGCAATCAATACATTTTTTATGCATTGGCCACAATATTTGTTGTTATTAATTCACTTCCAGTTGCGACTGGCTTGAGATAACATGATGTAGCTTATAACTCATTGGAGGGGGTTGTATTGTTTCCATTTGGCCTTCTCTACTGTGGATACGGTGGAGGTTTTAAGTGTGGTCCAAATGAGACAAAGAGAGCGAAGCGGGGCAAGCAGGAAACATTTGGCCCACAAACTGGTAAGAAGCACTACGCTTTGTCGTAGCGTAACTGCGTTTGTACACACACTCTTATGTTACAAAAAGCCATTTGGAACACACACCACAGCGTGCAAATTTAGGCCATCTGAAGTTTACAGCAACACATCATTTTGAAATGACAACAAAACAGCAGAAAACATTTGCATGACACCGATGAAGTATCTTTTTAATGTGGTGGGAAAAGCAAGGCGGTCCTACACCATCATGTGCACAGTAAAACACTTTTTAAACAAGTAAAAGAAAAAAAAAAGAAAAATGATCGCTTTGGAGAGATGCAGACAGTACAGTGGATTAGTGGTTAAAACATCTGCCTCACAGTTTTGAGGGTCATGGTTACAATCCCTTTCCAGGCTTGCGTGGATTATCCGGCATTAATTTGACCTATAACCTGTACAACTCAATTTAAAAAAAGATTAAATCTTTTCAAGAGGTCAAGTAAAAAAAATTAACAAGAAACAAAACAAAATACCAACTGCGATACAGACATTGCACAAGTGTACACACACTTGTTTCACTCTCGCGATCAGAAGTAACCAATCACATTCAAACACATTTTAAATTGGAGTTAGCACACACCATTTATAGTGCCTCTGATTAAGACCAAATAAAGTTCTGATACTTTTTCTGGATTTTCCAGTGTGCAGCGATCACATCAGAGTTGTCTGGAATGCAGACATGTCATTAAAAAATATAACAACTTTTATCAGTCCAGAGACCTCACAATAGCATCTATGAACTGACAGAGTATTTACAATTACTAAACAGGTAGGTGCCTAACTGAAAAACCCAGCACCTAATTGGGGCCAATGGGTGGGATGGCTACTATTTGAGGACATACCGCATAATGGTAGCTCAACTTAAAAGTGACATGGCCAACAGGTTTTTCGGATAAAAGCCATTGTTTGGCTGATTTTTTTTTTGTCTTGAGTTGTCAGGGGCGGAAAAAAAACCCATTGAAGAATTGTTCAAGAACAAGTGAACAATTCTCCAAAAAGAGGCCAAATACTTTCTTCAAGCTGTTTATTGCCACTCACAGTGAAAATTTACTGTTAAACTAAACATAAAACAAAGAGAATATTTAATTAAACCACTTAAAAAAATCCGCATTTAGTTGACACAAAATGCAAAATCAGATAGGCAGGCTAACAAAATTATCATCGAGGTTCTAGTGTTTTAACCCTTTAGTCAACAGATATTTAAACACAAACAGTGCAGCAGCACATCTAGATGGAGAATGGAACAAAACTCACAGTCTTATATTCCTTCCTCACAAAAAATACAAATCTTATCGCAGCTTACTGAGCCGTTGTGACCCTCTACTTCGTGTATGCACACAGTATGTATAGATTTTACCGCCTCTTGGTGGACAAAGCAAACACACCAGACGAAGCCGCACAATGAATGCATGAACTCATGATACACAAACTGTTTAATTAGTTACATTCTATTTATGTTCTAACTTTGTTTTTATGTAAAATGTATAGTGCTATATTTCTTTTCAAAAACCCGTAACAAAAAGTTTTGTTGGTGTTTTATGTGGGGATAAAATGTATTATTGGAATTTCAATTCATTTCAGGGGGAAAGATGATTTGAGATACGATTGTTTCGACCATCTGAACTCGTGCTCTGGACAGTTGAGGTTTTGTCGTAATGGAAAATAAAGCCTTTGTTTTCAGTAAGAGCATCAATCACCTGTGAACTGTAAACGCTATTTTCTAACGTCCCTTGTCTTCCCATCGCTGTAAATTTATGTTTGTGCTGCAGAAAAATCAATACATCTTATTTAGGTTCGAAAATATATAACTGCTCTTGATATATGGTTTCAATTGACTTTTTCCTGTCCTTTGCTCTCTAACTGCAGACAAGTGCCAGAATTTTACGAGAATTAAATGCGTGCATTGACCTAACATTAGCTCTACTTAGTCAGGAAAGCATCCACAACTATTGGCATGTGTCAACAGTTTATTATGATGATGAAGTAAAAGGAATTGATGCCATGAAACCTCAAGGGCTGAGCTAAATATGTGGGCACATTTCATGTGAACTGCTCTGCGGTGTCCACTTGAGTTCATATGGAATCCAGTTACATGCAGATCACACGGCTGGAATCTGTTATTGATTATTATTTATTTTTTTTCCGTACCCTGGCTGCCACAGTGTGTCTGTTCAATCTGCTCCTCAATAAGAACAGACAGAAGAACTCTTTCGCCCCTTTCTTTTCAACAAAGCTGACTACTGACGGACAAGGTTTTAAGATTCAGGTTATAAGCATTATAAAATGCTGTGTTGCTTTCCTAACCTATTTGCTAGGTAGATTTTGAGAATGTTACTTTTACTTAATGTTTGGTTAATTATTTTGACCCAGAAGATTGGGTTGAAGAGTGGATTTGGGCAGGCTGAGGAGCAGAAGCAAGAAAATGTTGGAGCTACACTGATAAGATGGTAACCAATTTCTTGGTCGCTTTGACTCATCAGGATGCAGAGTTTTTACAACATGTTGGATCAAAATCTTGACCCAAGGTGCTGGGCCAAATCGTCAACCCAATTTACTGGGTGTAATTAACCCAATATTGGCTGTGTCCCTTTTGAACCCAGTACTGGTAAATGTTTGGCTATGAAGGAGTATTAGGGCCACATTGAAGAGAAAATAATGCTATATATATTGAACAAAGCCATACTTGATTGATTGATTTACAAAAATCGTGGCCATATCAAAAGATATATAAATCGACTATCTAAACTGCTTATCCTCACGAGGGTTGCGGGTGTGCCAGAGACTATCCCAGCTGTCTTCGGGCAGTAGGCGGGGTGCACACTGAACTGGTTGCCAGCCAATCGCTGAGATATATACATTTATATGTAAAATGAGAAAAAAGGTTACTCGCAAATTGAAACTTTATTCTCGCAACATCCTCGTGACATGTCAACTTCATTTTCGAAAACATTCCGATTCTATTCTTGTAACATTACCACTTTATTATCGTAACAGTTAGACTACTCTTGTTGTATGTAAATGTTATTCTCAAAACAAATACAACTTCATTCTTGCAACATTTTGACTTTATTCATGTAACATTGGTAATTCATTATTATAACATTTGACTTTGTTCTTATAACATTTACTGACTATACTTCATTCTCGTACCATTTGGATTTGTGTACTTACGGTTTTTTATCACTATTTTGTGTTTTCCTGCCTGCATAAGTATTAAGTTATTTTTTAAACCACACTCAAACCTGCCACCCTCTCCTTCCCAAGCCAAGCCCTTCCCGACATAGTGAACAGCTGTTATCTTAATTCTAATTGCTCGTAATATTCTTTCCACATGAGCATCGCTTTATGAACATTTTTAGTAGACATTATCGTCTCATACAAACATGGATGATGTACCGTCAACAGATGGATGCAGTGTCTAATAAATAATCTAAGAAGTTTTCCTAGTGCATATCAATAGTTCTGTGTGGTAGTGGAATAGATGGTAAGAGTTCAAGAGCTTTCCATGTAATAGAATTTTAAAGCAGGAAAGTGCTCATGTTTTCCGAGTGTCTAATTTGGATTTCATTGATCCTGCCACTTGTGTCCCCTCACTGATACAGCAGTATTGACAGCGGTGTTCCTGCGCTAATTCATTCATCAGGTCGGCACTCCCCCCAGTCAGGAAACAAGACAAATATGACCACACGTGTGCGCACACGCTAATAAAGACCAGCCGTGAAGCGGGAATGTAAGACTTTAGGAGGGCTGGGCATATTGAGTTGAACCTGGAGTGGACTCCCATGTGTTTGGGTGAGTCACTGTCTTGGCAAACTACACAAGGCCAAAGCCTTCACCAAAAGAAACAGCCCCAATCCAAAATGTGAGTTTGGTACCATTTTTTCCGCCAGAGGCGAGAACAAAAATGAAAATTTTCCAACAGCTGATGGTCATTCAACAATCAGGAAGGCTCTCACCTGAAGGAATTACCACTCCTATAAGGCTGTAGCTCCACTACTCAGACTTCAGTACAACAAACGCTGCTCAAGGTGAGTTTGCCTAGTGCAGTAGTGCTCAACTGTGTGCAAAGACAAGGGTGGCTGACGGTGAGATGACCTTTATATATTGTGCTTGTTTATTTTTGATATATTTAATTGGTTGTTTAATGATTTATGTTAAAACCAGACTCCAAAGAGTCCCTTCAAAGATTATTCATTGAAATGTAATGTATATTAGTTACTAATTGCCTTTGTGTTTCCACCTTCTTTAAAGGTTTTTCACCTTGCAGCTTGCAACTTGTTGACCCTCAATGGAAAAAAAGAGACAAGTCCAAAAATAAAAAGATAAAGAGAAATTCGTCTCATCGTTGGAATTTAACTGGGTGAAGTCCCAGTGTAACCCTGGTCATACAGTCAAAACCCTTTTCAAGTTAGGGGAGAGCACAAATGACCAACATAACTTGACAGTCACTGATGGGGAAGATTGCATCATTTCAATAACAGGCTGATGCAAATTGATGTCACCAACTGAGAGAAGGGCAGGCAAATTTGCGAAGAGCTGACTGGGCTGCATTACAGGGCCAAGGAGACATCGGAGGAGGCAGGCCCCCCTTTAGTGGTGCCACCTTCTATTGAATTACACTGTTGGCTCAACTATTTGCCAATGTCTAATTAAATTGGCCTGTGTTAGCTTCCAACACCTCCAGGGAGCATGTGTGTGAAGGACAGAGCTGGGCATTTTACTAAAAATTCAGTCCGTTTATTGCCTTCCACCTATAGCCAGAGTACCCTTCCGCCGTCCGTTTATCTGCCATGTTGTCCGGCAGGACCAAATATTAATTGCCTATGGGCTAGTCCGAGTATAATTTTGAACGGGCTTCCGTTAGCAGTGGCACCACCGGTGCGAGATCGACCAATGAGAGCATGGGTGGATTTACCCCGTATTGGCTGCGCATCATCTTGAGGGAGGACTGGCCGACTCCAAAATAAAGTGCATTGCATAAAGCAAGCATGGATTATTCTAAGTGCTGTTGAGAAAGGAATGGCTTTACCAATGGCACCTATGGCTAAAAAGCAAATTGTGGAGAGTCTCTGTCACCGAAAAGCATGAGTACGATCAACGAATGGGGCGATCATTGCCAATAGCGTCTGAAATATCTGCACTCTGTACTTTATTTTTCACAATTTTTTTGTCTTTCTATTATAATATAGCTACAGCGGCCAGGGCAATCCACTTGATGACAATCGTGTCATGTTGTTTGTACATCAATAAGTAATACAGTATGTGGCGCTTCAAAAAAATATTTTTCCAGTGAGTTGGTATGTGTGCAAGGGGCAATTGCCAGCTATGCGGGTGTGAGTCACCGACGTAATCTGTTTTTGTTGTCCATTTCAGTCATGTTTGGTCTAATCACTGCTTGTGTGGCGAGCATAATGTGAATATTTTTGGAATGTGGAAGGAATACTAGCAAGATGAGAACATGCAAACTCCACAAAGTAAGACCCAAGCCGAGATGTGAACCACAAATGTAGAATTGTGAGGCAGACATACTAAATACTAACTTGCCCTAACTACGTTTTTATTTTTGTCAAACGTGTGTGTGTGTGTGTATATATAGCTTCAAGAACCTCTCAGAAGAAATAAGAACATTTATTATCGAGATTAAGTCTGGGAGCCAATAAGCTTGACTTTGGACTTCACCGGCAGCGGGGCGAGGATAAAGTGGAGCTAAGAAGGGCAGTGATGATATGAGCTGAGAGTGTGGTATGTTGGAGAAGTTGTCTGAGATGAGTGTGTCAAAGAGCCAGCACTTTGTTGCGCTAAAGCATGTTTAAGAGACTGCCTCTTATCTTAATGATGACAGACATACCCTTTAAAAGGGTCACATGAATCACACTGTGTGCAATGCAGGAGAGGAAGGGCAGTGTATGGAACATCTAAATAAGGTACAAGATGCTGTACATAAACTGATAGTTTAAGTTTAATGAGCTCATGAAGGACCTGCGTGACCCTAACACAAGTTCATAGCATTCACATAGCCTTGATTGACACCAGGTGAAAGACGAGAGCATGTGCACAAGGCTGCATCTGACATTTACCTGGAGGAAGCTGTGCTGTTGACATATTAGCCATAAAGTCAAGATCATCAATCCTTTTGTAAAACACAATCCAAGTCTCTTCATTCTTCTGGACACTGAAGTGCAGATAAAACAATATCAACGGCAGAGCTGGGCATTTGACTAAAATTCAGCATCCGTTATTCGTCATCCATCTGCAATGCGGGTACCCTTCCGTCTCCCGTCATTCACCTTTTTCTTTTTTTCTGGGGGGTTGGGGTGGTGGGGGGATAGTACCTGTCTATAGGCGGGTCCACCTCCAATTTTAATAATTTTAAACGGTAGGTCAAAAAACAAAGGTTTGGAACATACTGTGTCTTAAACTTCACTATTTGATTTGGTACAGTAAGGGAAATAAATGAAAAGTATTCATGTGCTTATCTTTTGAATAAACACAAACTGATTTAAAGACAAAATCCAAATTAAAAAAATGCATGCTTCTCATCATCGTCATCAGTATGTGATTCAATAAACCATACAAATTGGAACCTCGAGTTTAAGAAACCAGAACCAACGGATCCTGCATTCAACTGATAACAGTAAAAATAACGTCCACTCAAAAGGCTGCTTCTGAAGTATTTGTTTAAGTTTGTAACTGCCGCAATTAGCCCCAATTTGCCACAGGGCCAGTAAAAGGCGCTGTGGTGCCATCAACATACAGAGACCGGTCACATGTGTCCGGTTTGCACTGTTCTCGTCATAGAGAAACAGACTTACAGTAGACTAGAGCAGGTTAAAATGTGGTGAGCCCATGTTAGCAGGGGCGATTGTCCCATCAAAGGAAATAGAAAGCACGAACACTAGCTCAAGCAGCGCAAAGGAGTGCGTCATATCGACGTATTCATATTTATGGCTGTTTTTCACTCGGGCGCTAGTCATCTACAAGTCTCTTGAATGTGCTATTTTTGGTACAGTTACACAGTAAATAGGTTTGAGGTTTCTTTTTTTCTGACATTGATCTTATTTTAGTGAAGAGAAAACTCTCTTACCGTGCTGACAGTTTCGGCTGTCACTGCAGCCTTCCTCGGAGCTGTCGCTGCTTCCTCGTGACGTGTCTAAAAACAGCTGCGCTCCAAACCCTCGCCGCCATTGGAGGATGGTGTCCCAGGTGTGTGGGAGCATGTAGGCCCCCTCGTCTCTGTTGATGGTGCATTCTCCACGTCTCCTTATTTTGATTGCCTCCTTGATCCATCTTTTGAGTTTATTGGTTTCCGATGTTATGACGCTTCCCTTCTCCCAGTCCATGGTATGATTGTTTCTTCTGCAATGGTCTGTCATGGCTGATTTCTTGTTTTCTTGTTCAGGTTTTGGGTCCTGGTGTAGTGTCCTTGTGTCTTCCTTAATGTCTTTTTCCGCATTCTGTTTGATGCTCTTTTTTGCGGGTACTGAAAGTACGACCAGTTTCTCCAATGTATGTTTTATTGCATGGGATTTCATGAGTAATGTTGCATTTTTTGTTGGGTGTTATGGTGTCTTTTGGATGCACAAGTTGTTGTCATATATTTTTTGACGTGGTTTTATTGCAGTATGTATTTGATGTTTTCTCATGATGCGTTGGATGGGTTCTGTAATTCCTCTGACGTATGGAAGTGTTATGATGTCCATGTTTTCACTGTCAATTTCTTGCTTTGTTTTTGTCTGTCTTGCTTTTTTTCACTGTTGGTTCTGTATGACTTGATGTTTTCCTTTGTTGATAGCCCATTTGGGGTATTGGCTGGGTGTGAGTGCGTGTTGTATGTGGTTTTCTTCTTCCAATCTGTCTTTATTGTCTGTTAGGATGCTAATTCGATTGTATAGGGTCCTTAATACAGAGAGTTTGTGTGCTGCGGGATGTTCTGATGTCCAGGAGTGGTATTCGTCCGTATGTGTGAGTTTCCTGTATATTGTGATTTTTTATACTTCCGTCTTCCATGTGGTGAATTTTTAAGCCCAGAAGTGGTCCGGTGTAATTCTTCTTCATGTGTAAATTGTATGTATGCTTCGTTTTCATGGACAAATGTCTCTAAAGGCCGAGACAGACCAATCCAATTTCCGACGTCGGGAAGGGTTGGGGCGTCGGATTGCACCGTCTGATTGATATAGTGAACACTGTCGTAAAATCAGATCCCATTGGGAAGCGTCTGGTGGGCGTTTCATAATGGTGAATCAGCGGTGAATCATTTGGTGACTCTAATTGGCTTTTAGCTCGTGAATCAGCGCAAGGGGCAAGAACAAGAAGTGACAAATGCGGATAAACAATAGGCATGTCTTTGCTGCTTTAATCTTACAAGTACAAGAGCGATGGTTGACAATGTAAGTATGTCACGATACTGTGTCAAGAGCGTGAGGGTTTGCTTCACGCGAGAGTTCATTGTGAGCAGAAAAATATAGTGGTATGCATTGTTTACGTTTTTATATTCCAATCCCGGCCAATAGCTTTCAGGTTGGCTTTTCTAACCATTAGGAATAGTGACAACCGCAGCCGATGTTATGGAGGGGTATTACATCTCGCGCATGCGCAGAAAGTACTTAATGGTCAGCATCACTGTCTATCGATGCAGTATATTTTTACAGCGCGATGTGCCGACAGTCGGCCCGACGCCACGGGTGGTAAGCGTCGGTCACAGTTGGCCGATTGGTGCATTTAGGCCTTAACAGACCAACCCTTCCCCCAATTAGTCTGTTAAATTGAGGTTCCACTGTATTACGAAACTGTTGGAAAAATTATTCTCGAAATACTGTATTTCATCCGACTTAGGCCAAAACATTTAAATGCATACAAAGTGTGTAAATGACTAAACCCATATTGTAACTCCCCCCCGCCCCCCTTTGCTATGGAGTGCTGCATGAGCATTAGAACGCGACTCCATTCACAGTTCCTTTAGCACTCAAATGAGACTTTACGCGGTGTAATTGTAAGCCGCGCGCCGCTGCTAACGTCAACACTTTTTCATATTAATCACGTTTGTTTACTTTATTGCCCAAAAGCCATCTCTCTTTCTCGAGTGGGCTGGATAAATACTGAGCGCCCTGCTCTCCGAGTGCTACGAAAGCGGTGATGCAAATGTAATATATCTTTATAAGATTTCCTTTGGGTGATATTTACAATCCCAACACTCACATCCACAGTGATTTTCACTCAGTACAATTGGAAATAATTGTGTGTGTGTGTAAGGGAGGATAATAGCAACACGCTGGAGAACCAAAACTTCTCATAACAGCTCATTCAATTGGCTCCAGGATGGAAAAATGATAGAAGAGGCCGGCTTTGAGGCCGCTGAGCGTCCACGTCGTGCGGTTTGGGGTGTTCCGTGGACACAGAGAGAAGATGGGAGTGGTGTAAAAACACATCCCTGTGGCACCATTATATAAGCATACATACGGGACGGCAAAAATGGAAGACGACACTTTAAATGACATTATTATAAAATGCAATACTCCTGGAATGATCCTTTATTAAATTAGGCCCTATGATCCAAGATGAATTTCTCGCTTCCCTAATCCATCAAGAGGGGAATATTAAAAGATAGGCCTCCACTGGCATTAGACACTCACTCCGTCTTGACTTTCATTATTCTGCATTAGGTAGCTGCTGGGGGAGAGCCTCTTAATGAGAATTACAATGATTCACTGGCCCCGGCCCCACTTCTGACAAGTCAAATATTAACTCCTCAGTCACAGCTGTCGGAATTAAAATACTTTGTAGTGCCGGACGCGCTAAATTAAATTGGCCTTTTATGTTCCTTACACGGCTGACCCCCGTGGGGCCGGCTCACCACTCACAGAGCCTTCGATGGAGCGAGAGGACGATACGCTTGAGCCGCTCTCACCAAAACAAATATGTCGATCTCATGCACGTCAACCTGTCATCTTCTCCTTACCAGAGTACGGTGGCCCTGAAGTACAAAGTACAACTGCAATAACTAAAGACAACAGCATAACACAAAAACAAAACAACAAATAACAAAACGAGGGCTGCAACTAACAATTTAATAGCTAGTTCTTCAAACTCGAATTTTTGCTTGCGATACAAGACTAAAAAATATAATCCACAACACGTAAATTGGGTTACTTCTAAGCAGAGGTACTACTGCACTTTATTTTTTTATGCTCAATGTGAGCTAAGACTCTTTCTTTCTTAAGTTAGGCATGGAAGATGCTTGTCCAGTTGTATTTCTCAATCTCTGTATTGTGATTGTAAAAATATCCTATCATTAGTAACCCTGTAATTGTCAGACCTAAAGCAGATACCGACATCATTCTTCACATAATTTTTGTATACTGCTCGTCTTCTTCAGGTGCAAGATGTCTGCAATAATTTCTGACACCGAAAAAATAAATCAGACTGTTTTACCTCCAAATGGGAGGGTCAGATCGTTTCTTCTTTCCACCAGTACACTAAATGACTTATGAGGTCCAAGACCAAAAATTGGCTTGAGAAGACCTTAACTTTCCGTGTATGCCCATTTTAAGTCAGCTAAACTCTCAATTTAGATCTGAATTTAGGCTTGCTCCTAGCTTTGGCCCTAAGGCTTCGAGCACGAGTGGGGAGCTTGTCTCCCCATTCGCCAGCATCTTTTTCTTTCCCCGCCAGCATTTCTACTCTGCTGGTGTTGCCAGCACAGCGGCGAATCCCCCTACTGCACTGTTTTGAGGTCCTTACCAACAAACCATCGATTTCACTGGGAAGCAAGATTGAACAGAGAAATACACAACCGCCAGTGACCCCTCAGTCTGAGCATCTTTTTACTTGAAATCACTGTATTAAAAACAAACAAACAAAAATATTTATATATAAAACACACACACACATGCAGATGCCCCAGGACATGTCACCTCTCCCCTTTCAAAAGTCAAGTGAATGAATAAAGAAGTGGATAGGCCTGATAAAGGAAGACAAAAACAGCCAAATGGAAGACAGTGGTGGATTAATTCAGTGGGCAGATGGGTCCCGGTGTCAATTTATGCTATTCTGATCCACTCCAGTGAAACCAGAGCCTCATCCCAGCCCTAAACAAGCCACCTTTGACCCTTATGACAGAGACAATACTGCTACTTCGTATTCATGCGCACTTTACTTGGACTAAAAAACTGCTCAGGCCCGACTTCACAACTCTGCAGCGTAGGTCACGCGATTAGCATAAGGAAGTACAGTATACATAAGTCATGCAGCAGGCCCACTCATCTTAGCATTTGTGTTACTTGCCACGCTTTAAATCTAATTTATAAAATTAAAAACATGTTTGACCCAGGGTTAGCATAAAGGTTATTAATTACCAGTAAGAAAGTAATTACTTCCCATTCAAAGCGCATTCCGTTTGGTGTGAAATCTCACAGTTGCCTTTGGGGTTGGGGGAGGGATAGATACGCCTTATTATGTAAGCCATTTGAATTAAGCACCACTCTGACCTTAAGATTGAATATCCAACATTTTCATGGATCTCATTATGTGTTCATAATTAGCTTCAAGTGTGAGGAGTACATTTGTACATTTGAGCGCTTGTATTAAAATGGATTGAAATGCTCCTGCAGGGATGCGCATTAAATGGCCACATTACGGCACCGGCGGGTCTTGTGTGCCGTGATTTAGCGAACACAGCCTTACTAGAACATCAGTCACTATTTTAGCGTTAAATAAGCGCTGTGAAGGACTGTAAACGCCACTAGTTTAAGCTCTCATTCATCAGCGCCCTCTCACTTGTCAATACAAGCAACGGCTCGCAATCAAACAACCATTAAGAGCAAACAGCATCTCGATAAAGCAGATTTCCTTATTGAGGTAATCACTGGCGAGCTCACAGCGCTCTTATTGGTGGCATATATTCAATGGAGGCAACGTACAAAGTGGCTTAGCAATTAAAAGGACATGGAGACAGATCATCGTTTGAGGATGCCCTTTGCAGCTATGCAAATTGATGGCCAGTGAAAATATAATCGGCTCGCCGCGTGTGTCATTAGCTCCAAAAGTTCTGATACCTGCCCAGTGTGACATTGGCCTTTTTAAACGACCATCATACCGATCAGTTATTCCTCTCTTTCACAGTGAATCTTCAGAACCTCCATTCTTGCCTCCACTCCCACTCCAACCATTCCCCTATTGATCCCCCACGGTGGGTGATTGGTCGAGTCGTAATTTGAGACGGACATTGACGGATGAGTGCAAACTGTTTTTCTTTGGCTGTGGGGGGGCTGATGATGAAGTCATAATGCAAGTGACATGGACAGACAGGGACCACAGTGCAATAGAGTGCTGCCAAGACTAACCTTTAGAGCAGGGGTGGGCAACTCTGGTCCTTGAGGGCCCCAATCCAGCCTGTTTCATATGTCACACTCCTCCAACACTCCTGATTCAAATGATCAGCTCATCAGCAAGCTTTGCAAAAGCCTGATAACAATCCTGATCAATTGAATCAGATGTGTTGGAGGAGGGAGAGATCTTGAACAGGCAGGATAGGGGCTCTTGAGGATCAGACTTGGTATCTTCTATGACGTGCCATCAGAGTCACCTGTGGTCACATGAGGGCAGTGCATTTAAAAAGTCTACCCACCCCAGTTCAAATGCCCCCTTTCATCTTTCAAAAAGACATCTTGTTGAAGGATGAATTAAACATACAGTTAATGTGCAACACAGATAATGTGGTTGCAAAAGTGCACACACCCTCTAAACTAGGGACGTGGCTGTCAATCACAGTCACATAAAAACTCATGTTAAATGGGAGTCAGCATACATCTGCCATGATTAAAAGTGTGTCTAACCAACCCCAAATAAAATTTGGAAGTTTTAGTGCGCTTTCTTCAGGTTTTGTGCTAACACTGACCGGCATTTGGAACTGTCCATAATTACCCATAAGACCCCAGTTCTTCCAGTAGGGACTTCAAAAATATTTGTCCTTTTCCACCTTCACACATCTTTGTTGCATTCAAACTAGTGATGCCATGCATGCTGCGATTGCGAGTTTACAATTTTAGCATCCCGGCGAACTCATACTGGTCAGTGGAGACTTCCATCATGTTCTGCTCTATCATTGATAAGCAACTTCAGAAATTGGCCAAAACGTTTGGGCTAAAAAGTTCAGCCTTAGCCAAAAAGTTCAGCCATGGGGTCACAACGCCACATAACAGATTTCCACACTTTTATGGGAGATTTCAAGTGTTTTTTTGAAATGCAGCTGTGTTTGGGTGCTTTTGTCTTTTAACACATTAAGGTATAAAGCGCCTGGCGAAACATCCTTCTAAAACCTAAGGGTGACAATAGAATCACCCTCTAAAACCTGAAGTTTTCCTGGAAATTCAACACCAACAAAATAATTGATATCTCAGCCCCTGTAGCAGATAAAAACATAAATCAATGAATTTGCGATATTTGACTTGTGGTTTTCACACAGGCCTGAGTTATTAGTTACTGTTTCAATCAAAAATGCTAAAATAAAGTGTCAGTGCAGGAGAAGCACTATTTTTAATTAAAAAAAAAAAGAAATCCAGTGGTAATTACCATCCTCTATTCTATTTCAAAGTCGTCAATACAGTATCGTCATTGTCTACAAACAAATGTCTTACCATCACGCTCTACTGGTTCCACTGATTAGCGCATTGTCTATATCAATACTGTCACATATTTCAACTCTCGTGATCGTTTGTGTCCGCCATTACTGCTCGAAAAAAATCCCGGGATATCCTAAAAGGGCTCACGACACCGTCACATGTGCAGTGGGTAAGGAAAGTATTCAGATCCCTTGAAATTTTTCATTTTCATTTTGTCACTGCAGCCATTTGCCAAAATCAAGAAAGTACATTTTATTTCTCATTAATGTACATTCAGCACCCCATCTTGACAGAAATAAAATAGAAATGTAGAAATGTTTGCATATTTATGAAAAAAGAAAAACTGAAATGGTCATAAGTATTCACACCCTGACGCATTTTATTGAGTAGATGCACCCTTTTGAGCTAGTACAGCCATGAGCCTTCTTGGGAATGATGCAACAAGTTTTATACACCTGGATTTGGGGATGCCATTCTTCCTTGCAGATCCTCTCCAGTTCTGTCATGGTGGATGGCGAACGGTGGTCGACAGACATTTCCGGTTCTCTCCAGCAGTGCTCAATCGAGTTTAGGTCAGGGCTCTGGCTGGGCCAGTTAAAAACGGTCACAGCGTTGTTTTGAAGCCACTCCTTTGTTATTTTAGCTGTGGGTGGGGTCATTGCCGTGTTGAAAGGTGAACCTCCGTCCCTGCCTGAGGTCCTGAGCACTCTGGAAGAGGTTTCCTCCGGGATATCTCTGTACTTGTCCCCATTTATCCTTCCTTCAATTGCAACCAGTCTTCCTGTCCCTGCAGCTGAAAAACACTCCGACGACATGATGCTCCCACCACCACATTTCACTGTAGGGTTTGTATTGGGCAGGTGATGAGCAGTACATGGGTTTCTCCACCCATACCGCTCAGAATTAACACAACCTCGGTCTCATCAGACCAGAGAATCTTATTTCTCATAGTCTGGGAGTCCTTCATATGTTTTTTGGCAAACTATGCGGGCTTTCATGTGTCTTGCACTGAGGAGAGGCTTCCGTCGGGCCACTCTGCATCAAGACCCGACTTGCGGAGGGCTGCAATGATATGAATGTGGAACTTTCGCTCATCTCCCGAGTGTATGTCTGGAGCTCAGCCACAGTGATCTTTGGGTTCTTCTTTACCTCTCTCACCAAGGCTCTTCTCCCAAAATTGCTCAGTTTGGCTGGACGGCCAGGTCTAGGAAGAGCTGTGGTCGCCCCAGACTTTTTCCATTTGAGGATTATTGAGTCCACTGTGCTCTTAGGAACCTTGAGTGCTGCAGAAATTCTTTTGTAACCTTGGCCAGATCTGTGCCTTGCCACAATTCTGTCTCATATCACCTTCCTTCGACCTAATGATTCTCATTTTCTCTGACATGCATTGTGAGCTGTAATGTCTTATATAGACAGGTGTGTGCCTTTCCTAATCAAGTCCAATTAGTTTAATTAAAAACAGCTGGACTCCAATAAAGGAGCAGAACCATTCCAAGGACGATCAGAAGAAATGGACAACATGTGAGTTAAATATAAAAGGTCGCTGCAAAGGGAGTGAATACTTATGACCATATGACATTTCAGTTGTTCTTTTTTCATAAATTTGCAAAAATGTTTACATTTCTGTTTTTTCTGTCAAGATGGGGTGCTGAGTGTACATTCATCGGAAATAAAATGAACTTGTTTGATTTTGGCAAATGGCTGCAATGACACAAGGTGAAAAATGTCAAGGGGTCTGAATACTTTCTGTACCCATTGTATATTCTGATGCATTTAATTGGCTCAGAGACAGGGAATTGGTTAAAAAAAAGATGTATCCGCTTTCCTGGCTGTAAAGGTAGAAATGTTTACGTGCTCTAGTGGTTGGAACACGGAAATGCGCTCCAGGTCTAAATGAGTTAAAGCTGAGGCTTTGGTTTTGCCTCCCTACCCCATAGCCCAGACATTCAGAAGACAGGACATTGTTGTCACATGTAATCAACAGACAGTACTTGCCAGAAATTCCTGTAGCTCCTGGATTGTGGCCTCTTGGCAGGCTTCCACAACAGTTTTTTATCTTTTCATCAGCTTTGGAGGCACACTAGTTCATGGCACCGTCATGGTTGTGCCATATTTTCTCTACTTGACGATGACTGTCTTCACTGTGTGTTATGGTCTATAAAAATAAGATAAGATAAGATAAGATAAGAAGGCCTTTATTGATCCCACAGTGGGGAAATTTTCAGCATTACAGCAGCAAAGACAGGTCGCACGGAGACGGCGGCATAATGTTGCCGTTAATGTATAACATTAAGTGCAAACATTCAGAATCAAACCTATGTAAATATATGCAGTAACCATGTGTATACACACACACCAACATACATCTACATATAAAGTATGAAGAAACACTCATTTTAGCCTGTACATAGTACAGAGGAAAAAATACTGTAAGTGATAGTGCTGCAGTGCTGCAGTGAAATATAAGTAACAGCATTGGATAAAGATAAAAATACAGTAGTGGGGAATTTTGAGTATTGCACAATATAAGCTCAGGTGCAGGACTGCACAATTGCACTAATGTCCGCCAGTTTGAAGAGACTACCCAATGTTCTTGTTAAACAGTCTGACAGCAGCAGGCAAGAAGGAGCCGCGGAACCTCTCCTTTGCACAGCGAGGGTTTAACAGTCTGTCACTGAAGGAGCTGTGGAGTGCTGTTAGAGTGCCCTGGAGGGCGTGGGCCGGGTTGTCCAGCATTGATGACAGTTTAGCCATCATCCTCCTGTCCCCCACTGAGTCCACCGAGTCCAGGGAGCAGCTCAGGACAGAGCCGGCCCTCTTGACCAGTTTGTCCAGCCTCTTCTTGTCCCGGGCCGAGACGCCGCCTGCCCAGGAGACCACGCCCTGGAAAATGGCCGATGCAACCACCGAGTCATAAAAGTTCCTGAGTTCCTAAAAGGCATTGTGAAAAAAATGTGTACCCTTCTCCAGACTTATTTCATTGAAACATCAGATCTCACTGAAGCTGACCATGGCTTGTGCTGTAATTTGTGTCTACAAAAAAGGTCAAATCCATTAAAACAGATGAACTGTAATGAGAGGCACTTTAAAGGGTAGCAGGTGTGTGCTAAGTTGCTAATTCCCATTTAACTTGAGTTTGAATGTGACAAGTTCATTTTGAACACAGCCACATCCCCAGTTACAAGAGGGTGTGCACACATGTGCAACCACATGATCTTAGTTGTTTAATTTTACACTCCATCTTGAAAAGACTAGTACAAGTTATACTGTAGGTCACATTAATGGGGGGAAAAGGTTTTGAAATTATTAAAAAAAAACAAAAACAAACAAAACAGGGGTGTGTAGACTTTTTATATCCACTGTAGTTAGAGCCAAAGAAAGAGTGGAGTTTCCACGAAGGACACAAGTGGATTCTTGAGTTTGTTGACAATTAAGCAAGCCACCTTGTGGGAAAACTAAATGAGATGACAGTCTTTCATGTTGCACCAACACAGCTCAACAAGCTAAAAAAAAAAGTACTATTTGAATATGTTTTCTGTTTTCTTCATCTTCAAACCAGCGTGGGAGTTTATGTGAAAGCACATACAGCTGCACTGCGGTACTGTATATTGTTGGAATGGACTGAAGACACAATTAGGAACAGCTACTGAGAAAATAACATTGAGGAAGATAATAGTAGGATAGAAAATCCGGCCCAAAATAACGTTCATTTAAAAATTGTGCGTTTTGTTTGCCAGATATTTTTATTTCTGTTGTTTGATTTAAATATTTTAATTTGAATCATGTAAAGCACATTAAACTACCTTGTGTATGAAATGCGGTTGCCTGATTTGATTCAGTAGAAAAATCATGAGAATTTGCTAATTTTTTATGCCGTCATTGATGAAAATGTTGCCATCGCCAGCCATGCCCATCAAAGTCTGAGCTCTCACTGAGCCCCTGTAAGAGAAAAGTGGTTACATCATCTTCCTAAACTCTATTTCAAAGGCCCGTGCAATAAGTAAAATGATGAGCTGACAAAGTAGTGCAATAGGTTGAAATTAATCAGGACGCTTGCATTACGGTCTGCTGAATTGTATCCGACATTGACTATTTGAACTTATTTTTGTCTAAAAAGAAAACAACAACATCCATACTATCAATCTTAAGGCAACATGCATGGCTCCCACGCAAGAGAACGTTTTACAACACTTCTCAGACAGTAGACCAAGAGTTTATAGATTGGCTCTCAAGATATTTACCACGTTGATTTGTTAATAATTAACCATTAGTGTTCAAAAAGTGTTGTGAAAAAATATAAAATTGTGCAAACTTCGTGAGGATAAGTGGTTCGGATAATGGATGGATGGATCATAATTGGAAATATGGTTTCACCCTGAGAGTGATGGTATATGGTATATTGCATGAATTCTCACTGTGCACACAAATTCTTTTTAGTATCATATTAGTTGTTTAACAGAAAGATATAATAAGTATCATTTGAATGACACTGAATCTCAAACAAAATCACAAAAATTGAAGAAAGATGAACAATCCATACTAATACGAACGCCCACTGAAGGGATGGACTTTTGACTTTTTGAAATTTCCTACATCTACTACGGGGAAAATCAATGTCATATTAATTTGTTTTCTATTAAAAAATTACCTAGTGGGAGCGTTGCATGGTTGCAGCTCAAATTCCGGATACAGCTGCAAATTAGTTAAACCATTTTGCCACAGTTGCTTAAAGGCATAACAAACAATGCTACACAGGTAAGCGAATTCTCCATGGTCAATTAATCGAGTATTATGCTCATTCCGAACAAGCCAAATCGAAGTCGTATAACCACGCTGTGGCCGGTGTGAGGAAATTTAGCATTCTCGCCACACATTCCGTATCAAGTTGTTTCTCAGCACCATTTGTGATTACAGCCTGCCGTCAAGTTTTAACAGCATCCCTGTCAGTGTAATTGCATGCATATTGGGTTTTAATAAAAGTGTCGAATATCATCGCGCGGCGAACACAGTGATCACCAGGCCGCTTCCACTGTTTGACAAGTCAATCTTTCATTGCCGCTTTCTACGCTAATGCTATTACACACACACGCGCAGGGAAAGACAAGGGGCGACAGCTAGATTTAGAAATAAAATCTTTTTTTTTTTTAATACTGATGTTCTTTCCCCCCCTTTATTTCTTCTGTTGATTTAATAATGCATGCATGTGTGATCACGTGCCGGTGGAAAACGTTTGCGCCAGTGGTGAAAGCCGGGGACATTTTGATTAATATTTTCCATTTATTTACCACGCTTTGAGCTAAAATTAGATGGCCACCTCTTCCCTCTGTAGGACAACAGTGACTTTGGTTTCTCGGCCAGGCCAGTGCAACACACACATACACCTACACACACGCACACACGTTTCAGAGAGGGTAGGAAGGGAGGGGGGCTGGCTCGGGAGTAATTTCAGCGGATTGTGAGCGGACAGTAGCTCCGCTGGGAGAGCTGGCAATCATGGGGGAAACAATGTTTACATCGATCAGCTGTCAGGAAGATTTATGGCCTCATTTTGCTGTAATGGAGAATTAGTGGGGAGATTATCAGCGACTCAACACTGCCGCTTGTTACCCGTGTCCAGGCCTGGCAATTTGTCTCTCCCCGGGAGCGGCCCAAACACTTGTGACAGCACCGGCGCTTTGCCCTAATTCAATCAAGAGAAAATGTTGGAATTAATTTGTTACAAGAAAATTTAAATATCTCCCAGTTCAACAGTGGCCTATAGCCACCAGAGAAAGAGATATGAGGTGGGGGGAGGAAAGGCAGAAGGGGAGAGAAAGCGACTGATTTATTGTGCTGGGCAAGTTATTGATCCGCTTCGATTGAGGCCTGTGCGCAGAGGGTTTAATGTGTAATAATTTCCAATTTAAAGCTCCTTCTCAAGATCACGGCTGTAAGGAGAACAGAGGAAACCACAGGCCGGGGCCACGTAGCCGGCCTGCTGCTAAGGCTTAGCCATACAAAAAAACGTGAATGGGTTAATCTATGGTGGTCTCTGCTATTTGAGAAGTAGGGATAAATAATTAATTCAATTGAAATCGACATCGCAGTGAAGTACAATCGAAATTTCAAATCGCAAAGGCTGCAATATAATATATCATAATAATCACAAAAGTTGGGCTGAGTGATTGCAGATTTTACTTTTTTTTTCAGAACTTTGTTTTCGAGGCTTCTGTGGTTTAAAGTATGTCCCCACTGACACTCACTGCTTACACAACAAAATGGCTGCTAACAGAAAGGCCCTAGTCCACAAAAGCAATCACTCTCGCCAGCTTAGCAATTTGGTCGCGATAATGAGCGACTTTTCCGACCACTCTATAAAAATGCAACTAATGCCCGACAGAAGCATGCCAAATCATTTTCACATTATTTTGCACATGGCAAGAAAGGAGGGATTGCGACGCAAACACACTAAACATATCAAAAAACATGATGCCCATTTATAGGGTGTAAAAGCAGTCATTTATCATCATGTTGGAAACTTTTGACCCGCAGTATCTGTGGCCAAGAATTTACAGCCAATTTTATTACACTACATTCGTTTATTAAGGCTCGGTTTGTATACATGTTTTTACCAAAGCAACATCACTTATTCTGTTCAGGCATTTTTTCGGGTGCTGGATACACAATCACCCCTTCCCGGTGACTTGCTCGACTCCAGCCTTTCCGCTGGCACCCTGAGGACTGCTGTCAGCATGTTGACCTATTGATCAAGCCACCCGCCGGCTGCTAAGCAGTCCTCATTGAGAACGTGCCTAGAAGGTTACCAGAAGACAGTCAGACAGCAAGATAACCATCGCATGTAGTGGTCGCATGACACGGGCCATCTTTCCTGACACCATGTTGGATTTGATTTTGTGCAACATTTAGAGGTGAGATGAGGCCAAAACAGATAACGTTGCTAGAAAATAGTCAAGTGAGAATGATTTATTTGGAATTTATTTGAATTTCCTCTGTATCTACAATGCAGGCTACAGACGCTAAACTGCATTGACTTCACTTACAACTGCACACTCTAATGAGATAGAAGACAGCATCAGAGACATTCATTTAACAATCTTTATTATTGTACTGGTGTTGAACTGCACTGTATCATTCTGAGGATGGATTCTAATATTTTGTGTGTCCAATATTTAAGGACTCTAAAATAGTTTTAAAGTCAACTCAAATATGACTGTAAAACATTCAGAACAGTGTGAACAGATCCAAGATTTCTGGAGCTTTCGCCATCAGCATTGCATGCCAGCTGCTTTGTCCACGAATGGCACACCTGGCCAACAGGCACTGCCAAGGAGTGGGCAGAAAACACACACCATCGCTCTATCATTTGGGGGCTTGTTGCATCGCGAGCAGGTCATTACTAACGAATCAAAAAATAAATGCCTCCTTTCTCTTCCTCCAATGCACTCGCCCCTTAAACACCTGGCATTTATTCGCCTGTGTCTTTTACGCAAAACCCAGCTAAGCGGGATAGTGCCACCAGCTTGTACACGCTAACAAATGCATGCTTGTTTTCACAACCCACAACCCGTATTTTGAGCAGGTTGGGTTACTTGGACCTGTTAGACTAGGCCCCAGTGGTACATAATTAGATAAGTGACTTGAGCTAGGCTGTAGTGTAGCTGTGACATTTCCCCTTTTCTTCTACTTGGTCTTCCTATCTATCTAGACCCTTAAACACTTAATACATGAGACTAGTTAAGACCGTGGAGTCATACATGGGAAGATACCAGCACATTGTTTAGGTTTTGCTGTCCTCCTATATGGGCACGGCAAAGGCAGTCCTGTATAAAAATAGGGATCATTTGGAGACCTTCTTCCGTATCCGGCAGAAAAAAGGCTCCACGGGCGTGTGTCAATGTTTCTGACATCCTTTAAATAGTTCAGGTGAAAATATACAGTTGTTGTCAGTGTTAGCAGAGCGGGGCATTTTACAAAAAATTCTCAGTCCGTTTATCAGCGTGCAGCGTGGGTACCCTTCCGCCGTCCTTTTTGTCAAGCCGGACCAAATAGCAATCACCTACAGGGCGGTATCATTTTAAACAGGTTTCTGTAAGTGTTTCCGTCGACCAACTTCATTCCCCCCCCGAAATGGAAGCCTCACCGCGGCGATAGACGATTACATAGACGGAAAAAATGTGCTTCTGCCTATGCTTAGTCCGTCTATTTTTCAAGTTTCCCATCTATTGTTTGTCCCCTACAAAATGGGTGTCCGTCATAGGCGGTTGCGTTGACGATTGGATTTGGGTGATCTACCACAGTATCAGTAACAAATGCATTTTAAAAAAATGTATCCGAATATTCAATAGAATTTTCAGTAGGATACACAAATACCAAAATAATCGATAGCTGACATTACCAAAAACCTTAATAGATGCAAGTATGAGCCTGTTCAAAAATGGTTCTTTAGGCAAAGATCCACTATGTTTGCCAAAAATATGAACTTTAGTTCATCGAACTAGTTCAGGTACAAAACTGCAGATAAGTGAGCCTGCAGGTGAAAAACTGACAAAGTTCAAACCCGTGGCTGCTTTTAAGAAATGTTTACCTGTTGATAATGAGGTTACAATGAATATAGAATACCAGAGGTGGGCGTTCCATGCGGTCCATCTATTTTGTGGACAGTTGGACGGAGGACGAGGAGTCTTTTAAAAAGGACGGACTAAGCAGGGACAGAGGTAGGTTTTCATCCATCCCTCTTATCATCCCTAACCGGGTCAAATACTGGCTGACGTGTTGTGTTAGGTTCTGCCTGCTGAGCCTGCACAACACTGGAGTGCTCTTTTTCATGTGCGTTCCCTCCTTGCAGTATTGTTCTCACGGCATAGTCCGCCCTCTAGTGGTTGCCCATTTCGCTGACGAGGAAAAAAACACTGAAAGCTATAACCCGGAAGTGGAAGACCTTCGTTCTCCTCAGAAAATAACATTGCCTTATTTTGCAATAATTATTTATATTGCGTAATAACGCAATGTAGGTGGGAGTGGGGTGGACCGAAAAGTCATGGTTTGTTTTGTTTTTGCCTCCTGCTCCTGCTGGGGAAGTGGGCGTGTCCTTGGCAGCACATCTGTGCTGCATTACAATCAGTGGACTATTTAAGGACTGCCAAGCATACAACACACTGTCGGATCTTTCGTCTTACTCATGACTCTGTTGCCAAGTGAATCATCTAGATGTTCCACGGTATTGCCCATTTGCTCTTGCCTCTTTTTTTTTTTGCCTAGTCTCATGTAAGTAATATTTTTGTTCCTTAGAATTATTCTCGGTTTGTATTAATCGTGTTTTGGGTTTTCTCGTTCTTTAGCAACAAGCAATTTCTGTTTATTTCCTACCTTGCCTTTTGCAAGCGCTTTTTGTTTATCACGTTTTTCCTGGTTGATTGAAACCAGCGTTTTAAGTTGTACTTCCTCTGTCCTGCGTTCCTTTTTCTGTAAATAAGTGTTTGTGGAATTCTTATCCTGGTCTGCGCTTATAGAATCCACTTCCTTCTGGAAACTTTCCAGACTTTCTGACACGACGGGATTTAAGGGCGGAAGAGCTTTGAAAGGACGAGGACGGACGATAATTTTTATGAATAAGGACAGAGGGACGAGGACGGAAGGGTAGCCAGGTCGCGGATGGAGGACGGACCAGCAAAAAAGGGTGAAGTGCCCAGCGCTGGAGAATACATTTAATCCAGTGCAAAGATATATTTTTCTGCTAGCTCGCTTCACTATGCAGAAGGCAGGTTAAGAAATTCCAAATTGTCAATGTTACATTAACCCCCCATTGAGTGTCATTGGCACTTATAGAAAAGAGCAGCAGTATGAAGGAGGCAATTTTCCTCCCCTGAATCTGTGCAACTTTTTCCATGCAGCTTTGTTTATTAACATCTCAATACATCCCCCAATTCTACTCTGATTTCTAATTTCTCTAGCCTACAAGACGCTGTCTGTTCCCAACCGCTGACGTTTGTGTGAAACACTTTTTACAAATTAGGGAACAGGCGGGCTCTTATTAAAAAAAAAAAAAAAATCTGATGCGTACACATTAGCATGAGTTAATTGATGCCTAATTACTTTCTGCTGCCATGCATAAATTTGGGCTGCCTTCCCTCTCAGCGCCACAAGAGACCCGAGATGAGGGCGATGATTTTCAGGCTTGCCATAAATAAATGAATAAACATTGAGACGGGCCAGAGAGAAGCTGGTCTCACAGATTTGCCAGGTGGGCAGGGTTAAAGACCAACTATGTAGGTGTACACACGCACACACACACACACTATGTGCACACCCAGCGGGAGCAGGTGCTAATACAAATGATCTTTGAAACTCACAAAAGGTGCCAGGCTAAGCACTGAGCCACAGCATCCACACTCACACAAACACCAAGTCCAAAAAGCACACTCGACATTATTTATTCTACCTGAGCATGGCGCTAACATCCGGATCGGAGCGGATGATAGCGGCGGCCTCTCTGTCTCTCTTGCCTAATTTGTCGTAATTGGTCGCTCATTAGGTGAAGCAGGTCAGAGTCGCGGGGAGCAAGCTGTCAGGGCGCGAGGTTAATGACAGAGAGGAGACAGACGCATTCTAAAGTCCTGCAAAGTCATCCTGCGATTCTCCGTACGAAGCACTGTGAACACAGCTCGAGGCACGGCAGAAGCATTGTTGTGATACGAGACGTCATAAAAATAAGTTCATCTGACTGTATTGCGCAATTGATAACAAAAATTCTGTTATTTTGATTTTGTTTATTTACATGCGGAAGAATAAAAATAAGTACACTAAAATAAAAATGCGGTGCTGTTTTGATAAGCTACTGGCTGTGGATTTTGAGTATTTTGGGTTACTTTTACCCAAGGTTGGGTTAAATATTTTGATATGATTTTTATACTTTGATCTATGTACGCTACCATAATGGATACTTTAGAATAATCAAGATGTTATTTTACTGTTGCCTGCAGATTTCGGGAACTACAAACAATTTTATATAGAATAAGTGCATTTGCAAAGTATTTATTCAATGAATTTAGATAATTGTAAATAGTGTACAACCATTTTGAATGTGGTGATGATGACTGGCTAAAGTCTGGAGCCCATCAACAAAATTGTGAGTTTCCTAACTGGTGATGCTTGGCACATCATCAGGAGTACCCGACCGATATGGCCAATACCTATTCTGATATTTGTAATAAAAAATTCTGAGAACAGATTCATCTGCCAATTAATTTTTGGGTCCCTTAATGCTTACAACGATAAAGATATGACTTACATGCAGAACATTTGACTGTTTTACAATATGTTGTCCAACTGTATTTGTCTAACTTTAGAACAGAGAGAAAAATTGGCATTTTTTTGGGTGATGTGGGGGGTTAATTGATTTGATCAACTTTGTCATCTATTGCAGGAAGTAATTAACATTAATTAACATTAACATGAATGAGTTAATGTGTCTAAAGAAATGGTCAATTTTTGCCGATTTTAAAAGAGCTAATATTGGTTGATTTAAAATGTCGAGCCGATTATTCCGTAAGGCCTTAAAAGACGAAGTCAACCCAAACATATTTTGTTCAAGAATATGTTCTATGCAGGCCCACTAGCCTTGTTTCAAGGCATTCTGATAAATATTACGTTTGTGGAATAAGAGTTAATCCGCACGATTTTAGCCATCTCTGGGGCCGGCCATTTTGCTACTTCTGTTGACTGAAAATGACATCACAACTGCTCAGGGCTCAGGGAATGACCAATCACGGCTCAGCTTCAGAAAACAGGTGAGTTGTGATTGGTCATTACCTGAGCCCTGAGCATTTGTGATGTCATTTTCAGTCGACAGAAGTAACAAAATGGCCGCCTCCTGAGATGGCTAAAAAGGGGTTGATTTTGTTGCTTAACTCATATTCCACAAACACAATATTAATCAGAATGCAGTGTTTCAACTAGTGGGCCTGCTGGGAACATATACTTGAAAAAAAATGTGTTTGGGCTGATTTCCTCTATAATCATCAGTAAGTAAAAAGAACGAATCAGGCAAGTGAATTGGCCATGCAAGAATAATCAATGTATTATTAATTCATCTGGAACGTCATCCATCATGCAATGTATGGACCTTGCTTGTGACACAGAAAAGGGACTTCCCAAAGTTGTACAAAATGTCTTGAAAAAATGAGGAATTAACATTCAGGCGGAGGATTATGTGGTCTCGGCCAACCGCTGAGTGGCTATTAATCAATTAAGAGGTGTGCCCAACACTTTTGCACATATAATGTATATGCAGTGCCTAACTTTTCATAGCACATTAATCACTGCATGGCTGGCACACACATGCTCTTGTTTGAAAATATGAGCCAGTTGGAGAGTGCCCGGGCTGCTATTAATTTCTTTCTAAATGACCACAGAACACATTAAGTGAGCTCTAGCAGGACATGGCAGCGTGAAACTGATAGTGAGGAAGCTCAGACTATGAGACTGCACTTAGTATGTGGCTAGCTCATCCGCGTCCAGGTTGTTGTGAACATGAGACATGCTTCTATCATTGCAGAGGAGTGCAACTGTATCTAAATGAATGAAAGTGAGCTTGTAACAGCTCTTACGGTTCTATAGATCTAACCAAAGAATCTTCATTTAGTCGGCATCCGTGGGCCTTTTCCCATCATAACATGGGAATGGATTACTGTACCTAATTTAGATTGTGTTTCATCAATTGTGTCTTTGCGAAGATTCAAAGCTCCACCGTGCATTGCGGGTAATTATCAACTGCCACTTTCGCCTGACATAATCAGCTCCTTTTGACAGCTGAGTTATTAAATTGTCCCCCGTAACTGGTAAACGTATTAATTTATTTCAAGATAGATAATTTCATCAATGCAGGATTGATATCGTATATGTGGCAGACGATGCCCTCTCCTTTTTAATTATACAAATATCACAGTTGTCAGAACACTGACAGATTTTTCAGATTTTCTTCCACTGCTGGTTCCCCTTAGTGAAGTTTTGATTAAAATGGAGCCGCACAGCACACACAGCGCTGATGCTTGTCTATAAAAATCATTTTGAAAGCTTTGTTTTATTCTCAAGTGTGTCTGATTTATAACATTACCCTGCTGTACTCAGGAGAACAATAAAACATTTTATTCAACATTTTTTTTCCAAGATGATGGACCGTATTTAAAAGGAACATTAAACCTTCAAGCTGCCCCTCACAAGCTCTTACAAATCATCAGCCGTGTCCTCAAACTTGGGGCCATGTCAGTTGAACTGAAATTTATTTGGATCATGCAGGTGAATTACTGGAAAATGGATGTGTATTTAGATTCATACATTCATTCGTTTCAAGGTTGAAATCTACTCAGGAGGCAAGTTCTTTACACATATGCATTTAATAAATGCATTTAATAAAATACTACCTTGAGATACAAATGACCCCATTTATGAGTTTTTCTAGACAATGTTTTCCTTCGACTTTCAAGCAGACATTTTGGAGTTAAGCAACAATATCTATACACAACCAGGGGAGCAACACAAGTGGACCGAAAATATAGCAATACTCAGTACAGTATTATTAATCCTCTGCGAAGAATGACTAATGTTAGCGCAGGTATTGAAGAGCTGACACCCTATCCATGCTCAGTATCCATACTTCTGTATTATACTGCCCCCAGGTGGCCAAGGGCTGCACACCAGAAGGAGCAGCACAATGCCCATTGAATTGAAGCAAAAAAAATGTTTCATTCCTTTACATTGTATTTAATGATGTCATTGCTATATGCTTTTATAAAGTACAATGTTATAGAGTGATAATTTTCTTATTCAAAAACACATTGCAACTTTTTTTTTGTTTTCATGTGAGGCTGGAGTAGATTAATGGCATTTCCATGGGGAAATGGGGGTAATTTGAGTTAACAAGCATAAATTATATTGTATCTCAAAACACCACTGTATAGTGTTAAAGTAGGTTATAAGGAAAATGCATTAAGTCTGTTTTTTTTAATTCAAACGATGCACAGAAAAGAATCTCAATACATTTTAATACTCAAATGCATGCATAAAAGAACCACTCTTCAATGAAAGCCTTTGAAGCAAACACAAATGAACCAAATAGTGTGATTATATTACCCCCAGTGCAAAGGGCTCTCTTGCACAAAACAATCCCATACTGGCACAATACTGCTGAACAGCAAACCAACGTGAAGTGCAAGAACTCATTTTGTGCACGTTTCCACATAAAGCAACTCACTCAAAATTCCCATCATTCGCAGCAGATCACTTGTCCAATTAAGACAGCATATGCACTTGTAACATTAATTGTTGAATATATCAGTTTTTGGAGGTCACAAGTTTATCCCTGTTTGTTTATCCGCCATTTTGCGCCAATCACATATAGGCCGGTCCGACTATCATTTTAAACGGGCTTCCGTTAGTGTTCCCGACTACCAACTTTGACAAAAAACTATATACTATACACTATACAAACTCATAGCAGAAAGTGACGAACATTACATGCTGTTCATATCACCATATCTCATGAACCGTTTGTGCTAGCATTGTAATTCCAACGGATTCTGAAAACAGAGAAACTGTGCCATGTATTGGGGACCCACGAAAATAGACGATTACATAGGTGGGAAAAAATGGACTTCCAACTAGTTTTTAAGTTTCCTGTCTGTGGTTTATCGCCTCCAAAATGGGCGCCCGTCATAGGCGGATATGCGGACCAGTCTGTCACTTAAGCAATTTGTCCAGCTCTGCATATAATCTACTTCCTATTTTAGCTGAAAGACACAATTTTCTTAACCCAATTTAGTCTTGGCTTCTGGCCAGGAACAACTCTCTCTTCTTCTCTGATGTAGAGACAGTCTTTGGTTTGGAGTTGCTCTTCAGCAATGTCTGTCATCTAGTGGCGAACACTGTTATTACAACTCAAAACTGCTGCGCCACACTCAACATTTTTATTTTCAAAAATTAATCGAGGGCCACTCTGTGTGTGGGCGCATGCGGCCTGTGGGCCTCCAGTTACCCATCACTGCTCTGCATGTATTTCAGTTATTGAACTGACGGAGCATATGTGGTCCAACACAATCCACTCTAGCATGTTGGTCAACCTCTGATTAACCAGAGTTTGAATTTGTTCTTAATGGGAATCTAATCAATCCATTCCTGAATCACTCTGTCGCCATTGTAAAAGCTTTATTAACTGTGCATTTAAACATTCTACGATCATACAAGTGTGAAAATAAGTTAAGCACTATTAATTATATATACAAGAAATGCGGTAATGGTAGGAATATTATATTATTAACTTCCTGTTAACTTATCCATCTAGTATTGAGCAGCCTGGGCGAAGGTGGTTATACCGATCCTCTGACAAAATGGCGAATTTGCATTAGAGACCAATCCAACACAGTGCTACGTTCCTTCTAAGATATACAGTAAGTGCGTGCTAGGGCTGGTAACAAGGGTTAGATACGTCACTGACACAAAATACCTTTAACAGCAAATACCTGACTGAAGCAGGAACAAGGCAATCTTATCGAAAGTGTACAGAAAACTGAAAGTGTGCCCAAATGCTGTCAATCCAAAAAAACAGTAGGAATGTTAACATTTCCTGTGAAGCATCACTTTTCCTGTGGTAGAGAATTTGGGAGCTACTGTTAGCTGTGTGCGATGACCCAGTGTAGACACAGCTGCGCAGACATTGTCCTGAAATCTCCAATATTGTTCCACGACAAAAAGGATATCTGGGATCATGTTTATACAGCTCATTATCTATGTTAGTTTTGCACAGCATCCACACATCATTTTGAAGAATGTTGTTGGCGAAAATTTGCGATCTAGAGACACCATATAATAAATGTTGTACTGTAAAAACTGTATGTATTTGGGTGTTAGAGTGCTATCTATGTGGCTTTAACAGGCAGGGCCTGGGATGGCGTGTGACTTTGGTGAGTCTTTGTGAGTGTCTGGGTGTGAGCTGAGGTCCACAGCAGCTTCTTTGTGAGTGTGCACTTGGTGTTTGTGTTTAACTGTTCTCCAGGCGTTCAACAAATAGCTAAAAAGTGCTGTGGTGAATGTAGCTGTCCTTTCCTACACGCGAGGGGATTACAGTAGGTACAATGGAGCCTTGAGATTCAAGTTAGTAATGAAATGAAATCCACTGAAATGAATGGACATGACATTAATCCATTCCAGATGCCCCTGAAAAAAACAAAACAAAACAAAAATGCAATGTGTTTTTTTTAATAAGGAAACAATTATTCTACACAGTTTACTTTAAATCAACAAATAGTAATAATGTAATTAAATATAATGTAAATAAACAGTTTGTTTATCATAACTATGGCAATTTCTGTCTACAGTCATGCAGTCCCAAACAAAGAAGCGTTTCAAAACCATTGTTCGATCTACTGTCTTCACTCTCTAATCCTGGTGCCACCAACATGTTGCCCGTGGCCACCAAGAAGCCCCTTAGGACCACTTGGGTAGCCTGTAGGCCTGGTCTAAGAAAATAGCTCACAGTTTTGTGTGTGCGTGTGTGTTTTTAAAAAAGAAAAGAAAACGCTCCACTTATGAGTAAGATTTAACAAAATTGGGTAATGATTATATTTTAAAAAAAGGATAGGTTAAATTAGGCATTATACTGCATGCCCAAATCGCAGCGGTTGCGCGAAACGACAATGAGATGATTTAATCTCAAATTTGAGCAAATTTGTTACTTTAGTGCTTACCAAACAGGTAGCCATTTGCATTAATAGGTGTGCAAGAAGTAGCTCTCAGTTTCAAAAAAGGTTGGTGATTTTGTATTTTGCAGAGGATAAAGAATATCTGCTTGAGAGTATTGCAACATTGTCTGTTTGGATGTGTTGTTGCGCTGTTTGTTTTTAACTACCCGTTGCTTAAAGACCCCCAAAAAATTTCCAAACAATTGGTTCGTATCTCAAAAATCAAGGGTCACTCATATCTCAAGGCACCACTTTGTACTGCACAAACCATTAAAAAAATAAGCCATACCTTCAAAAATGCACGATAGAGCAGGGACTCAACTGATGAACTGCAACCGAACTATGTATTAGTTTAATTCTATGATTAATATTAATACAGTGAAGCCCAAATCATTTTCATCGTCTAAAAAAGTTGATGTGATTAAGAAGTCAACTGGTTTGGTATCCTTTGTTTGAGGTGACCCTTGCAGACCGGATTTTGGCCCACAGCACTGTGATTGACAGCTGAGTTTGACCTCATCAGTGGAGGTGGGTCCCTGAAGACTGATCATGATGAAAACCTCGCTAACAACACCAGTGATGGGACACGCCAACACCACAAGGGTTTTGTGTTTTTTTTTAAATCCACTTTCCTTTAAGGCAACCAATCCCTCCTTTGTGGTCTCTTTGGAGGTAAAACGCCTCTCATCCAATCGAAAACTTTCCACACTTGCGAAAGCGTTGCAGGTAACAACTCAATAAAAGGATAGTAAGGTTGTAAATGAAAGTAGAACATAAGGTCTGTGTTGATCATTAGCTATCAATTAATCACTCAATTACCTAAATGGTACGCGGTGCGCGTTGAGGAAAGAGGATCTAAGACGGCAACATCAGTTAAAATTGTCTAATGAAGTGCAGCTGAATTCAACATGAAACAGCAAATAATTAGCAAACTGCTTCTCGGGGGAGCACTTCAAAAGGAACCTCAAAGTGGTTCGCTCCCTTCAAAAGGCGAACATAAACACGCCGCTTAGGACTACACAGGCAGCACAAAGCTGTCCCCCGTGCCTTTCATTTATGACAATAAATAATGATTCATCACCAAAAAAGTTTAGAGGGTGTATTTGTTTGCGTCAGAAGATGGTAACCTTTGCGGCGCTTTTGCCGAGATGAAAGCGTCGCGGCGTCCAAACATACTCGGCATCAACAAATTTACATAAAACCAGGCCTGTCGCAGCTTTGGTCCACAGTTAGGAGGGTTCAGCTCGTCGGATTTTGCGGGGCCCTGCTGGGACCCGTGCATGGCAGCAGTGCTGAGAGACTCGTGGATCACTCGGCGGCGCGACTGTTGGGAAAAGCGCAACGTAATTAAAATGACACAAACAAAGTGAATCTAATTAGGAATCCCCGGCGCTCGAGCTCGTTAGCAGCTGACACTGCTAAATTATTTCCCTCCGTGGAAATAAATGAGGCCACTTGTCTGTACGGGTTTGAGGGCTGCAAGGTGCTCGGGGGACACCGAACGCGGTGCAAGTAATTATTGTTCAAGTGCAACTTGCAAAGTCAAATGCTGCCACGCCAAGTCATATGCTCTTAACAAGTACAGTGAAACCTCACAATTCAATATTGGGGACAATGGTTTAAACCGTAATTATCTCAACTAAACTCCGTTTTATTTATAGAGCACTTTAAAAGAACCATTGCTGCATACAAAGCGCTGCACATTGAGTAATCATATTTTATTTTTTATATCTTTTATTCATCTAGTCTGTAAGTGTTTGCGAAAAAGAAGGACATAATGGCTAAACACATTCGATCATGCTAGTGACTTTGGTTTTAACAAAGCCTGCCTCTGCACAATTATAAACAAATAAACCACAAACAAGCACAGTGTTTTGGGTGGCATCTTAAGTGCATTAAAGCACAAACTTCTGCGATTTTCAGCAGTTGTTTGTTTTTACAGAAAAAAACTGTGAGTATATGAGTATTGTGAAACATTGAACATTGTGAGCAGTTGTGATGTCATTTTCAGTCAACAGAAGACAAAATGGCCGCCCCCGGAGATGGCTAAAAACGAATGCATTTTGCTGCTTAATTTATATTCCAAAAACGCAAAATTAATCAGAATGCCGTATTTCAACTAGTGGGCCTGCTGGGAACATAATCTTCAAGAAAATATTCTTGGGTTGACTTCCGCTTTAAAAGCTTGACAACACACCTAAACTATCATCCAAATTTTGGACATCAAAATGTGTGATGTCAATGCATCTCACTCGACAGCATTTCAGCCAGCATCAAAGGACAAACTTTTCTGAAAAGATTAGACTAGTATGAGAAAAAGAATACATTACCATGGCTTTTGTAAAGCAGTAAAGACCTTACTGATGTATGTGTAGTGACTAAGTTAGTAATGTTTAGCGCTGTTACTGCTTATAGTTAAAATCTTTGTTCCCATTCCCATTAGGATTCTCAATCAGAGCTGGTTCTGACTTTGATTTGCGTCTTGTGTTTGACAAGTTGCAGCTATGCGTAGACTGCTGCATTTGTTTCTAGCGCTAGCTAGTTCATAACCGATCATATTGCCATATGCTTACGAAATAGTTAACTTCGTGGTATAAATGCTTATAGTTTACGTTTTTGTTCCCTTTCCCAATAAGATTCTCAGTCAGAGCTGGTATTGAGTTCGATTTGGCTCTTTTTTACATTTGCATTAATTTGTTGTATTTGATATGTTGCAGCTGCTGCAGTAGTTTCCTTGCTTCCTATGCTTATGAAATAATTAACTTGTGGTTAAACTTGTATTCCGGTGAAATGTTAATTTGAAAAGTCGTCTGTACAGTTAACGCTGTAAGTTCTTAGGTGGCCGAGAGTTTGTTTGGTGGGACACATCATCCAAATGTTAATGGGAATTTTTTGGTTCTGAATATTGACTAAATAACTTATTATTACAGATTGTATTTTGGTCAAACTTTGAGGTACTACTCTATATAGGTGAGCAAACGGACACCTGAAAACACATTTTGTTTGGTGAACTGGGGTCACACAGCTCGTGATGAATGGCCCGCATGCCATTCCACAAAAAAAAATAACACGCAGTCATGAAAAACAGTTGGTGATCCTGTCTCTCAGTCTGTGGTCTGGCTTTCAGACTTGTGCCTCCACTCGCTCATTCATCCGCACACACACTCTTAGTTTGTGTGGTGAGGTAAGTGAATCCAGTGGCTGGTAGTTTTGAGGGAGCCAGGGGAGCCATTGAGATCCCATTAGGAGGTTAAGTCGAGGAACCTCTCCATTGTTCTGCTGTTTGATTCCTGCCCTGTGACCCACACTCTGCTGGCCGGAGCCTGGGAAACCCTGTTAGTGATGATGAGGGGAAATAAAGGACGATCGCACGTACCCACAGAGGCACGGCTCAAACACACACTCTGCAAAAATACACAAGTAGGTAACAGTGTGGAAGCACTGACGGTCGGATGAGTCTCTGCGGGCCGGTGGCTGATGTGTAAGGGCGGAGAGATTTCCGGCCAGACGACAGTAACAGAACATGTGGCCAACAAAAAGGACAAATGAGGAAGTTGGTGATGGTGAAAAAATGAGATGGCGGTCCAATAATGCATTCCTTGCGAGGTTCAGTTACATCTAATGGTTTCATGAATCATTAACGAATAACACAGCATTTAAATCATCAACATGAGAAAAATTACTTGTGGAAAATAGCTTAGTTAGGAGACTATTGTCATTAGCAGAATGAGCTATGAGCTATTAGCTATGTTTTGTCTAAGCTCCCAATCATTAGGTTGGGCTGCTAGCTCTTAGCGACAGCTACAAAATTAAACAATCTCCAATTTTGTCTTGCTCCATCAAGGGACACATGAAATTATGAAACTTGAAATCTTTGACTAGTTTTCAGTTACAGGAGTCAGACAGTTACAGTTTGGATATTAGATACTATAAAGCCCCAATTGTAAGCTGGAGTTCAGCTCAATTTGTTGACGTGTCAGAATTTTATTCTGTCAAATATCAGAATCAGCATCTGCCTAAAACAAAAAAAATGGATATCAGTCAGGACCTACTTTTCTAACATCACTCGTACACCTGGCTGGCACAGAGAGCCTTGTATGGAAGACAATGGTGAGTGGTTGGTCCTCTTTTCAGGAGCGTTTTCCGGGTAAAGATCACGCCGCACAGCATTTCATGATACACTGGCAGTGAAACAAGTTCCCCCTGCACAGAGAAGAAGAAGTGCAGGTTTGAAAATGCCTTTAGATGAGATCAATATCACTCACTGCGCGCCGGCCATGAAGATGGAGCCATGACATAGCTAATCTACGAGGAGGCGCAAATAAGAGGATCAAACAACATCCCATCTCATTTCACAACGAGCTGATGCGGGCCCGGCCCATGGAAATTAGTTCGACCGGATCGATGTGTTTATCTGTTTATTTATATCCTTGATCCACACATTTGGAGGAACGTCTGTAGATGAGCAGAGTGGATGAGAGGAATGCTCGGCGAGAGAGGGAGAGAGCGGGAACGGAGAGTCATGTGGAAGATGGTGGGAGGAAGCGAAGCGAGGAGGGGAAAGAGGGAGGGAGGACATGCAGGGGGGAGGAGGCGAGGTTGGATGTCTTGTTTGGCTGATAGTAATCTGACAGCTATTAGAGGGCGTAGGGTTAGGGACCTGCTGGCTTGGGGTGGTGGGTGGTGATAGTGCTTTGTGGGGGGGGGGATATGATATATGCTTCCCCTCACAGTCAAACCAGCCTCTGTGTGTATGTGTGTGTGTGCGTCTATGACTTCATTCTTCTACATTCAATTCTCTTTTAGCCTCAATGGCACCCCCCTCGTCTCTCTCCCCCTCCCTATCATTCATTTCTCGCTGCCTTTCTTCCTGCCGCCCCACCACCACCACCACCACCGTCTTCCCCCGTTTCCACTGTACATTTGGGTGTCTCGCCACGTTACGAGCCGTGCCCTTAATTTGACAGTGTCACAGAGATCCATCTTCATTCTCTCACTCTTTTCATAATCTGATCCTCTTCCTCTAGCATGCAATTAGTGCCCCTCCCCTTTTCAACCCCCCCCCCACCTCCTCGCCGCGCGCCGTCACCGGTCCCCTCGTGGCCCCCAAAGCGGCGTGCCGCTGCCCCCGCAGAGCGGCCTGGATGATTGCTACAGCTTTCCCTGTGCAATCCATTTAGAGCCGGGGCCCTGTAATGAATATGTACATTGAGAGAGACCTCGGTAGGGGGGGAGGAGGGTCACGAGCAATCAACCTTGAATTCAATTATGCCAGTGAAGGTTAATGACTGTGCTCAGTGGTCAGAGGCACGCGCCACAGCGCCCATTAAAGCAGCTTGTCAGAAGTGACAGCGTACGGGGGGAGAGATGGGGGAAGACTCGGCGGGATGGGGAGGAGTCATGTGACGCACACCGCCAGCTAGATGGACAGATAGATAAAACGCTGTCAGTCAGAAGTGCTAGATTACATTGAGTTGGCCCCAACAAATCAGATTGTAAAGTTCTGCAGCCTCCTCCACACCCAGCCCTCCCCTTTCCTCCCTTCTCACTGTCTCCCCAGGGGTGAAGCTGAGCACGCTAGCTGTAATATGATTAGTCTACATAAAGACGTGTCTGGAGTGTAATTCACTGCTCACTAATGAGGCCCTGTCTGAACCCAGGACAGATGAATCACCACTACCCACTGGCGGTGCTCACTTACCTGGGGCCGGATCCTACCCCTCCCACCCAGACCAACCTCACCTTTATTCCCTCCTAATGTCCTTCCTTCACATCGTCACACAGGACCCCCAACTGGGTCACAAACTGTGTCCCCCGCAGTCTGATCCATCACACACTGACCTGACAGTCATGTGACTTCCTAGCGCCTCGAAAGACTGAACTTGTGACTATTCATGGACTGTTCATTCAAGACTCAAATTTTCAAGTTGGGTGGGTGTATATATATATATATATATATATATATATATATATATATATATATATATATATATATATATATATATATATATATATATATATATATATATATATATATATATATATATATATATATATATATATATATATATATATATATATATATATGTGTGTGTGTGTGTGTGTATGTGTGTGTATACATGTATTGACACAATTCACTCTACAATACGATAGAGGCCAATATACTTTCACTTCTGGGTGGCAAGAGGTCACACGAGCTCCAATTGCACCACTAGCAAACAAACCTCCATGTGTCATTTGACTAAGGCAGAGCGATTGAGGAGAAAGTAAAAAGCTTGAATGATGATTTTAGCCTTCTCCTCTACTTCCGTAGTTTGAATGTGTGAAGTGTCCGTCGCAAAGATGTTAAGTGACGTAAATTTCCGGATCACATTTCAACTGGTTAAGGTAATTCAAAACATAGATTATTGTAGTTAATGAAAACTAAAGCAATAGCATTTCCGTAAACATTATAAAATATTAACAAGAGTAAAAAAAAAGAAAATCACAACTATTTGATTTGAATTAACTATTAACTACTCACTATAGTGGGCGGCACGGCGGTAGATTTTCTTTCCATTTCTCTTGTTTTTTGTGGAAAATATGTACTGGATATTTATCAGCGCTTCTTGAAGATTTTTTTTTTAAACAAAATTATTATTATTATTTTAACGTCCGGGACCCTCGTGAGGATAAGCAGTATAGATAATGGATGGATGAATGGATAAAACTAGAGTTAAAGCAAAAATGTCCTTTATTTTCGACTTTGGTTATTAATTTTGTGCACAAGCTTTCATGGCTTATTTTAATTATATCTATTTCGGTATTACTGTCTGGCTGCACAGAAGAAACCAGGGTCGAACAGTCGTTTGGGAATTGCAGTTTAGGTTACTTTGTTACACAATATTTAGGGATTTTTTCAAAGAGGCCACTACTTTAGTACCAGTCAAACCATATTTTGGTCAAGCACAACACAAAAGCTTAAGCCACTTAACGTCTTGCTTTGATACCGACTCATCAGACGGCACAGAAGATATGAGTGCATAATTAATTCGAATTGTATTTTATATAATGACAGAAAATACGAGGTTAAGTGGTTCAAATGCACGACATCAGCTCACAAACCGGACATTTATTGGCACCATCTGTGCATATTGCATAGAAGAGTTGGCTCTGGCAGCGAATGTACAAGATTTATGAATGGCCCATCCGGGGTCGTGGACATCTCCTCCTCCACCACTAATATGCGTGTGTAATATGTGTGTGTGTGCCCGATTTTATACTGCTTAAGCGGCCCAATATGTGAATTTCTCTTATGCTTTATTTCCACAGTATCCATCAAGACGGAATATCCAAAAGCAAATTTAGGCATGGGAGGAAAAGTTAGCCATCTCCTTTAAATAGTTTATGTTGTTCGCCGATGAAGAAAATATCAAATTTGCGATGAAAATGTATGGAAATTGGATCAACGCTATTACGGCCGCGACTTTTTAAAGCAATATCTCCTTTCCAGCGACAGTCCATGTGTGGATGATAAATAGATGGTAGTCAGAGAGACTTGGGAGGCTCTTTGCTCCTGTGCAGCGAACCTACGCGTCTGTTATTGCATTTCAGCCAAACAGGATCAACATGCATACTTAGGAATGAAGCTCCCCAAATAAAGCCGCCTCCCGACATTGCCGTCACTCTCTGCCTCTCGTCCTCACTCACTTTATTTGTCATCAAGAATCTCATAGCCTTCTCACCGCAGTGAAGAGTCAGGTTATTGTAAATAAGATGAGATTTTCCTGGCGAGCGCGCACGTGTGTTTGTGTGTGTGTGTGTGTGTGTGCGTGTGTTTGCACAAGGCGACAGAATGGCTTTCAAATGGTGATTCATCAGCATGTCAGAATCAGGCATCTCTGAGACGCTAATAGTTGTGTGTGCGGCTTTTGAGTGACAGCCCCTCACACACGCGCACACACACGCACACACATCTTTGCACTTGATCTGACCCTGTCACCATCTTACGCTCCGTCCCGTCTTACAATGGGACCGTCCAGAAACGTCAAAGCGGCCATAATTCGCATCAATTATTGGCTGCGCTCGCATTTTTCCAGTTAGTCTGCCAGCTGAATGGTATTGGCTTTCCAATCAATGTGATGATTGTTAGGAAGGGGAGAGCTATTTATTCAAAACGGAACACTTTCTCTGTCTTCACAGGCTCTTTTTGATGGCGCTGTTATCGATTTTGTATTCATATTGCATTTCTGCTTCCACAAACTGCTTTTTGAATTTAAATAAAAATATGAACTGATCGCTGCTATTTCATTGTCGCTATAGTCCGTGGATATTTGAGTGTCGAGTCTTACACATCCCATATTCCTAAAATTGGGGTTGGGTTTAGAGGTGTAACAAAAACTGAATCGGAAAATCATTTCTTCATTGAAAAGATGTGAGTGCATCGAATCGAATCGTTACACTTTAAAATATATTGAGTTACGTATTGAAATGTGTTTATTGAACGATTATATCTTAGAAGGAAATTGAACATTTACAGTTTTGACAAGTTAATTCAAATCAGTATTTTAAGAAGAAATACAAAGAAATGATCTTTTTGAATTATATAAAGATGCTAACGGAGTAGACTGTTTGTGTTTTGTTGTTGTTGCTGTTTCTTTATTTTTTGGAGTATTATTGAAACTGCAAATTAAAGCAACAGGAAATTCCAAAACGGATTGTTGGATTAGAGGGTGGGATTAAATAAATTATGCTTCTTCCCACTCCTTTTTGAACATGTTAATTTGCAGAGCGGGGCATTCTGCCTATGTGACAGACCGGGCCGCCTATCCGCCTATGATGGACGGCCATTTTGTTGGCGATAAACGGAAAAAAAAATAGTTGGACTAAGCATAGTCGGAAGCCCATTTTCTTCATCTATGTAATGGGCTATTTTTGCGGTGAACCCCCACTGGGCGATATGTGAAACGAAAGACTCATCGTGGCATGCCTCTCCGAGGTCCTCTAAGATACATAAAGGACCAAAATGGTCCTAGAAGGTACTAAAAGGAGACACATTTGGTCCGGCCGTGGTGAGGCTTCCATGCTGCGATGAGTCTCGTTTCAAATATCGGCCAGCGGCGGTGCTTACGAATGGCGGGTAAATGAATCCCTGTTACTTACAGTTGTTCTTTATACAGAACAATCACAGCCGTAGGTTAATTTAATGTGAAAATATACAACTTTAATTCTGTAATTGTATATAGTTTTTGTTCCACCAAAGATAATATTGAATATTGTTCAGATATACTGTATGAAGCACTTTATCAAAGGATTTTTAATTCTGATGTTTTAATGCATAAAAAGAACCATTTTAAGGCCTCAACACGCCAATCTGATGTCGGCTGTCGGAAAGTCGGTACAAGTCATTTGTTTGTTGTGTCGCGCAACGTGGTGAAGTCTGAGCCATTGTCGGGGAGCCCGGGGGCGTGTTCGGCCGATTCAACATGTAGAATCGAGTTGGGCTGTCGGATCAAATGATCAATGTAATTGGTTGTTAGCTAGCGAATCAGGGCAGTGGACAAGAACGTGAAGTGACGAATGTGGACAAACGATGAAAATCGAAGCTTTTCCTCAAGAACTAAATCGACTTTGCTCATTTTCCACATCTCCTCTTTGGACGTAATGGCTGGCTAGACAGAAGCTATGGGAAGCTATTGAGACACAGCTGGTTATACCAGGCAGGATTTATTTTTATACTCAAGTTTATTTTCATATAGAAACCGTTCATAATTGTTTGGTAAATATACTAAATCCGATGGCATGGGGGGGTTTGTACTACTTCTCACGGATGCGAAGAAGATTCGGAGTAGTTGGCGTCCCCGTTGATTTTGCAGTGTGTTCTTCTGTCATTTTACGGTCCGACATGCCTCCCTGTGTGGAGTTTGCATGTTCTACCCCTGCCTGCGTGGGTTTTCTCCGGAGACTCCGGTTTCCTCCCACATTCCAAAAATATGCATGGTAGGTTAATTGGACACTCTAAATTGCCCCTAAGTGTGATTGTGAGTGCGGATGTTTGTTTGTCTTTGTGTGCCCTGTGATTGGCTGGCAACCAATTCAGGGTGTCACCCGCCTACTGCCCGAAGACTGCTGGGATAGGCTCCAGCACTCCCCGCGACCCTTGTGAGGATAAGCGGTATAGATAATGGATGGCTAGATGGATAGTATTGATTTATTTGCAGAAAAAACATTGTTACTGTATCAAAATATCGTATCAAAATTGCCATATAGAATTGAATAGTTACAAAAAGTGCTATATCATTTTGAGTCGAATTGGTAGTTCATATATCAATACGTATCGTATTGGGAAAAACTTGTTAACTTTGGAGATTAATCTAATTGTTATAAAGAATTAAATTTTGAAAAACTAATTTCTTCATTTACTTCCTGTGGCAGCTGACCTTTGCTCACTTTGCAGGCAAGAGGAGAGTCACTGCCACAAAGACAGCCTTTTACGTAGTTTTACTTTAAAAGGTTGCTCGACGGCTCATTGGAAACATCAAAAATAATTTGTGCACTTTGCAAAGGCAAATTCAAATACCGTATTACTTGTACGTCTTTGTCGTATCATCTCAGATATGCTCTTAATGTCTTAACACTCACAATCCTATTTAAGGGCCGTCCTTGTCTTTTGCCAGCAGGCTGCTCAGGACAATGAGGCTCTCAAATGAATGCAGGGAAGTGTGATATTTTTTGCTATTCTGAGAAGCAGACCCAGCGAGCAGGAGAAGGAGGCAATTATTGTTCTACAGCCAGGGAGGGGAAATACTTGTTTCCTTGACGGGACCTAAATATTTACCCTCCTCTAACGGACAGCTGACTCACGCTCGAGAACGACGGCACGCACGGAAAGACCCTTGGCCCCCCCCAATCTGCACTGGGCCGCCTCCAGTTCTTGGTCGATGCACACACACGCATACACGCATGTTTTCTCTCAGCACCACGCACACCCAGCTTCCTTTACTGATTAGAGGACTGCAGTGCCATGTTAGTCTGACGATAACCCATTTCCCATTTTCGCCATCAAGTCACGGTCCTTTTTAGTGTTGCTGCGGCAGGTGACAAAAGACTGCAGGAAGTCAGCCTGCTTTTGTGTTATGAGCTTGTGCCATTCAGGAAGAACTACTAGGACTTGATAATTAGTGGTCAAACTCTTCAAACATTTCACTGCCACATTTCTGTACTTAAAGTGGAAGTCAACCCAAACATATATTTTTCAAGGATATGTTCCCAGCAGGCCCATTAGTTGAAACACGGCATTGTCATTCATTTTACGTTTGTGGAATATAAGTTAAGCAGCAAAATGCACTCGTTTTTAGCCATCTCTGGGGTCGGCCATTTTGTCTTCTGTCGACTGAAAATGACATCACTGCTCACAGCTGACAACTGCTCACAACGACGGCTGACCTGTTTTCTGAATCTGAGCCGTGATTGGTTGTTGTGATCAGTTGTGATCCAATAAGAGGGGGGCGCGCTCTGCCTCTCTGAACACACACACACTCACAGAGTAGTGCGCAGGCGTCAGAGTAAATTACCGGACGTGACCCTAATGTTCATTTCTTGACTCGTTCTGACTTACATGGAAGAAAAATAGCACAAAAAAAAAGTGCTAAAATATCGAGTTAAAACTGTAATACATGAATACACAAATGAAAATCTGCTATATAGTGAATCAGCAATAAACACACGCAAAGTAGCGAGGGAACACTGTAATGCTGACAATGTGTGTCACCCTCATGGAAAATACAAACATAAGTCAAAGAAAGGTGTACGTGTATTGTGATTGGGAGTAAGGGTGGGCGGACAGAGTAAGACACGTTAGCTGCAAACCGGAATGTTGTTGTTCTTCTGTCCCATATGTTTAGGTGTTTATTCATCCTGTTTGGACAATTTGTGTGTTTGTGTGCGGTCAATCTGCCGCCACAATCCTACACACACCTGTTTGCTCCATAATATGGCACACCTCCTGTGTTCAATATAAGTAAAGTCCATCCAAACTAATACGCCTACAGTAAAAGAGAGACGGCATGGGCACAAGATAAAGTCAGTGCTCATGAGTGAATGAATAAAATCAACGTACATAACGTATAAAACTCTATAAGCACAAGGGCTGAATGATTTAGAACTATATTCTAATTGCGATTACTAAGGTAACAATAAAAATAGGTATTCTGAATTTGACATACCACAGAGGGGAGTGTTGTTCACAAATTTGGGTGGGCATGTCCGCCTAATGCGCTGAAACCAGTTCCACTGAACTGTCAACCGCTTCTTAGCTAGCTAGACAGGTAGCTGGCTGGATAACTGCACATTGTAGTGGTAGAAATATGCCTAGTAATAAGAATTAAATAACTCGCAATTGACCACTGATCCAGAAAAAGGCACATAAGTTGTTGTATAGTGGGGGAGGCGTGCATTACTTAGTATTGTTTCAGCCACACCGAAAAAAAAAAATCAGGAAAACTGAAATGATCATCTGAGTACAATGGAGTGTAGTTTTCAGTCTTGCACAAGCTTTGAGCAACTCAGCATCTCAAACTATGTATAATATATTCAGAAACAAAGTGTAAAATTCACTTTATAGGGTTTTTAACTGTAACTGTCACGTCGTGTGTGGTGAAACACTTTTTTCTAGAATAATTTCTTTTGAGTGCTTCTCAACACGTCATGTTGAAGCCGCACTTTTTCTGGAATGAGTGTCGCAAAAAAGCCATAAAAGCCAAAGACAAAGCAAAATGCTGTCGTTAACATTTGGTGCTCACTGAACCAAAATCTTGTGCTCAGGTTTTGCGTGATGTCAAGTGTCTGTTGGTTAAAACGTAAAGATTTTGTGCAGCTTTGGATGAATTATATCTTGGTTTTGAAGCTTGCTGCAACAAAAGTACACATTTTCAGTAAACCTGCAGTATCAAAGTGATACTCCCTGAAGCCTCCCTCAATGGAATCAGAGAAAGTTCTCATCTTTCTGTGTATGATAAATTGTATATCTCCGCACGAGTCAGTGAACTTTTTCATTCCGGCTGTACAGAAGGCTCGATTCAAAGATACATTTAACGATTACTGCCGTGTTCACTGCCTCACTCCCCCATGAAAACAAGAGACAATAAATAATAAATTTTTCTCTTTAAGCTGTATTCCTAACATGAAAGAGTAATGCTTGCTAATACCCGTCTTATATCACATATTTTGTCGTTTCGTGGGATTTAATGAGCGCCGGCGCTCTAGCAAATTAGGTGCTGGAAGTTCCTGTTAATTAGAAGTTCAATTATGTAGTTTGCATACATTAATCACAGTGTTGTTTCACCACATTCTATTTGTGCTTGTAACACAGACACGGGCTGTATTTAGAGAGGAAAATAGCTTGGCTGCTGAATGTTCTCAGATAAACACCAATGACTCGTTATATCTGCAAACACAGTGAACGGTGGAATAATATTTATTCAGACAACTATTGATCGTGTCCAAATATGAAAAAAAAATTCAATATTCTTTAAACTGGTTACTAACAGTTAAAAATAGAACAAAGAGAATGACATAAATAACAGTTGCACCAAATAGCCAGCACAATGCCTATTGAATTATCATTAGGCACAAACTCTTATATTCTTTACCTTTTATCGACCAGAGCTGGGCATTTTACAAAAAATTTGTAGTCAGTTTATTGCCTTCCGGCTACAGCCATACCCTTCCGCCATCTGTTTATCCGCGCTTTTTATCCAGCCGGACCAAATAGTAGTTCTATAGGCCGGTTCGACTATCATTTTAAGGGCGTTTCTGACTACCAACTTCGAGATCCCCCCCAAAGCCAACCGCGCCCCCCCCAGCCCGGCACGAGATCAACAAATGAAAGCATGGGTGGATTTATCATCATCATCATCACGTAAACGCAGCCTATAAAATGCAAATGAAATGCCAATTACATCGACAGGAAAAAATGGGCTTCCGACTATGCTTAGTCCGACTATTTTTTTGAAGTTTCCTGTTTATTGTTTATAATTTGTCTGTGTGGCCCGGGACTTAATGGCCAGGTCATCATAGCTCATACTTTATATTGCAAAATATTTTGTGCACCTGCATGCCGCAAATGATTAAAATGTGGTAAACTGACATAATTTCCCCTTTTTTTCCCTTCAACACATTAAACACATTCTAACAATGTGTGACACATGATTACATGTTCAAGTTAAGTAAATCCAAAGGATTGTTTTTTTTTGGGGGGGGGGGGGGGGCGTGGCTGCATGCCCTCCAGGCAGTCTCTTCAAAACAGAAGAACGTGCAAGTGGAGGAGATTGACCAAAAGAATGAAAAGAGGACAACTCTAACCAACATGTTTTTTCATCTATCGTGAGACTGTGTTATGGAAGCATTCAAAAATACACTTGCGCAAATGCCACCAGATCATAAAAATGGATACCAGCAAATCGGGGAGAGAGAAAACCGCTTTTTAACAGTGATTTTGGGGAGTGGGCTGGGAGGCGTATTTTACCCAGGTGCTTTTTGTTCTTGGGAAATGACAAGTCAAGACACTACTGAATTCCACTTCACTGGGTTCTGTAAGAAAGGCAGATAAATGTGTCATTTTTATGGTAGCTGTGTTTATAAGAGGCTTCAGTATGGCACTGTGGTGAGCATGAATATCAGCAATCCATTCAACACACAGGATCGGTAATACCAACTGCACAGCGGCAAATGCTACATTTAACAAGAACAGCGGCTGGAGTGAGACAATAAATGTCTCCCTGAGGTCAAACAGAGAGTGTATAAAGACACACTTCCTTCTAATCAAGTCCAGTAAAACAGTCCACTATTTCCTCTGTGTGCTTGAGTAGGAGGAAATACACAGCCAAACAGGAAATGTTAGATAATAAAACCTGGAAACAAGCCCCGATTATCAGCCCACAGAGGAAGAGAAAGTTTAAACACTATGATATACCGGTAGTCTAAAATATTACTTGTCCATCAAAAACAATCAAAAGCAAGGGGGCTGCCTGTAACGGTAAGACACAGCACTGTCTGTTGTAGCCGGCGGAGTTTGCTTCAGTCCACCATTTCGATTGAGCCTAATCCACTATTCAAAAACCGAGACAACCTATTGGCATCCATTAATCCTGAATTGGCTCACAATCAATGCCCTCCTCAATAGCTTTTTATTCATTCATCATTCATCAATACTTGCAGCTCTTTAGGTGTGTCCAGTCCTTTATAACGACATACATTATGCTCACTGTGTGAATGCTCCGTACTGACGCTGCCATCTGATCTGTTTTAATGTCGAGTGCATTTGAGAGGAAGTGATCCCAGCACGTGCCACCGGCGCCATCAGACTCATGTGTGAATGGGAGTGTCATTTCGCACAAAGTAAATCAATTAAACGTACGGGAATCTCTCGGGGGAGCAGCGGGGGTGTTGTTTCCTACCCACAAATCCCCGTGGACCTTTAAAATACACAATATAACTCAAAATGTAATCTGTGTTTCCATTACAAAGCACAAGCGAGTCGGGTTGTCATGGTGGCAGCACATAAATATCTCAGATTTACACTTTGGTAGATGATGCTGCGAAAGATAAGCGGGGCATCGTCAGGTTTAATCATAGGATGTTAGTAGACGTCATTGTTAATAAATAAACCTTATTTTAGGATAGTGTTAGGCACATGTAAGGAATTGAAAAATAATTACTTTGTCTGTAGTTACACAACGCATTGTTACACGATGTTCAAGGGATGAAATTATATCTTCTTTTTCCTCCCTTGTGGGACAGTTAGGGTCAACAGTTAGGATCAACAGGCATATATTTCACACTGAGTAAGTCAACTATTATATCATATCATTATATAATAAGTTAGTTATTGTTCAGTCAATGAAATGACCTGTACTTGAAAATATATATATATATATATCACACGCGCACACACACGCACACACCCAAACGATACGGGCACTAATAATCTGGTTTGGGCATTTATGCAAATCCAGCCTTTGAGGTGTTGTGCCCCCGAGGGAAGGGGGGCGGGGTCAGCAGGGGTGGTGGCGAGTGCACACGCCTTGAACGAGGTGGGGACAAGCGTCAAGGGTACGCTTAGCCTCTACAGAAGGTAGAACTGAACCCGACCCTGAGGGGAGGCTTCACAGGATCAGTCTCAGAGCATTGTACTAAAAATGTCAGAACGTGGTGCAAAAAGCAGAGTTCAGATCAGGTGCTCTTAATCAGAGCTGCCTATCTATAGAAGTTATAGTTTGTTGTCTGTGCATCATTGGATATAATAATCTGGTGATAAAGCTTCACTTTGTGTCGCTGTCCTTGTTCCTCACCGCTGATACGAATCGGGGGACTCGAGTCATATGACTTGACTCGAGTCAGACCCGAGTTGCTATTTTTAGGACTTGTGACACAGGAATGACATGACTTGACTTGGGACTTGGTATCTAAGTGACAGTAAACAATTTGATTTTGAACAGTTAAGTACAGCTAGGTAACATAACTAGGGGTGGGATTGTTTGTGAAAACTGTCCAAACCGTTCGTTTTGGCTGCGGCATTACCGTTCGCATATGCAAAAGTTCTATTTAATAACAAGATGAAGTGCTTGTCTGCACTTCGAAAGTAGTTTCTATTCATCAAAACAGACAACGGTGTCATGGCATGTTGCTAGCAAAGAGCACTCTAGAATCCATGCAGGGTACTTGAGTACAGAGTGCTCTGGTCGCGAGCGTATCCGCCATTTTTGATGAGGCAGTGCCTCAAACTAATGCAGGTCTACTTCACTCAACTTCAAAACGCGACAACCGACAAAGTGTACAAAGTTAAAGCCTTTTCCTTAACCCAGTAACACACACCAGTTAGATTTGGGTAACAGATTGGAACCTGAAACCAAATGTGTAGTTTTTAAATCTGATGATTAGACATATTCACAGCATATAAATGTTCGTTACATTTTTAGAGATAAAGCGCTATTTGTAGTAGGATCAGTCATTTCTTTTTTTTAATCACTCCAACATTTTATGACTTTAATTTGATGGCGACTCGACTTGACTTGCTTGATTTTTTTCCACAGTGTCTTGGGTCTTGCTTGAGATTTGATGGTTACAACTCGAGACTTACGCATATGTGACCTATTCCCACCTCTGATATGAAAAGCAGTGATTGACTGAGGCTTGTCTTTTGCGACAAGAAAAACGTCTCGCCTCAAGTAAAAACTCTTTGCGTTTGGACTTTTTAAGGATCTGCAGGAACCCTGAAAGTACATAGTACATTTCCTTCTGTCAGTGTTTTTGGGGTGTTTGGGTCTTCATTTTCTACCGCCACCTACATTGCAGGTGTGCATCATCAGCATGCACTCTGTGGCTGCTGTGCAAATGCAACAAAACAATGAGCCACGGGGAACTTAAAAAGACCCATCAGTTTCTGGTAAGTTGGATGCAAACGTGCCATCTTGTTCAGGATAACGTAAAAAAAGACTCCCCGCTCTTGTTGCTGAATCAACACAGAGGAGAAAATTTACCATGAAACACAAATTACTCGCAACAATTCAGCTTTACGGAAACATCCCGGAGCAATCCAACCCTCTCTCGCCTCCATCCTCCACTTTGACCTTTCACCTTGACTCGAGGCGTGGCGGGCGACACAAGCGAAAGATGAGAACAGTGGAACAGCATTTTAATTGACACCCTTTAAGTTATCTGCAAGATAATTATGGCCAACAGCTGTAGACTAGTGCAACATGAAACAATGGGCTTTTTAGCATTCTGGTGCAAGTATGTCGGGGAATGGCTGTGCGGCGTGCGCATAAATATGTACACAACCAATACGCGCGGGAAAAGAGCGGACGCACAAGAGAGGCTTGAGTGATTTTGTAGCATGGCGGGGTCACGTCTCTATAAAATCCACACTCGCCGCTCTGCCTCAAAGCAACGGCGGAACCCACTGAGTTTAAGAATATGCGCTCGGCGTCTTAGTCCTAATGTGGGAATTAATGATGAATTAATTAACATGACACTAAGGAGCTGCTACTTTTAAACGCGGGAGGAGGAGGCAGGGAGGGATAACGCGGGGCGAGGGAGACAAAGAAGCGACGTATGTTCCTATGTATAAGATTGTCTCCAGGTTATGAATTAGAGAATGTGTGTAGCATTTGTTTCTCCCGGCGAGCCATTAAATATTTCATGCTCCACACACACACTCACGCACACATACACACAAACCTGATCCACGCAGCAATTAGAGGCCCATTATCCTTCTCGGGCCTTGTGCTCCCTACAAACGGGGCCTCCAAAGCAGCAATAAAGAGCCCTGTGATGAGCAATGGTAACACAGATGATGAATAGCGTACTTATCTTTAGGATTTCTAATGAAATGGCATAGTTTTGGCTAACCCTTGTGATTGTGCGGGTCATTTGCGGGCTGAACTTTTTGGGGAGGAAAAAAATAAAAGCTCCACACTATTTGTTTTCATTCATTTCATTTGATTTGACATATCATGCTTCTGTGCCTTGGCAATAAGGACACAGCATTGCAGCATATTGGCAAGCTCATTTGCTTTTCATAGGCGAGTGTCGGCTCCCCCAAAAAAAAAAAAAAAAAAGTGCCCCCTGGGATAAACACGTGTACGGGGGACCGCGGGCTCGCCGCCCCAGCAGCAGGTGGCCCATTGCTGCCTAATGAACACCGCAATCTGTTACTATCGCAGCCGCGCCTTTCACCACACAATTAGGCGACTAAGCATGTCATTATTCTGGGCCAACAAGAAGAGCCTCTTCTCTAATTCTATCTTTTCATTCCTGTTTACTCACCCACACTCCCCTCATTAACGAGAGATTTTCCAGTCCATGCTAATTGGTTTCAATAACATTCATTTTAGTTGAAAGGAAACGATTCTGTTAATTGAGGAGCGTGGCGATGGGAGAGAGAGAGAGCGAGAGAGAGAAAGAAGAAGGGCTTGGATTCATTTTCAAGTGCGTCCATGAGATGACGCCTTTTGAAAAAGTGCTCCACAGGTTCACAGCTAATGAAATTAAGTGATGCCGGCCGTGGCAAAAAAGGGAAGCCCAAATTAAAAGCAAATTATTTTCATTGAGGCATGTGGCACTGTTCGGGCACAATTAATGGCCTGTGCGCTGACACAGGGATGCGGGCAATGAGAACAAAAAAGGTCGAGAAACAAAGACACAAAGAAATGACTGGTGGCACACACCAGTCACACAAAACAAAAGGCTGGACCACAATCATAACTAAAATCGTTTAATCTATTTTGTTTCGTTTTGCTTCATACTATCTTAAATGAATAAATATACAAAACAAAATAATGAGCATGTGGGCCCAACATAATTTCAAAAGCAGGTGGGGGAAGCAATTTCTAAAATCTGTGTTAATTTTAGATTTGATTTGGCGCAATGGCTTGTGTGCTTAAATTATTTTGCTGTATTTACTACATTTTGGAATAAAAAAAAAAAAAAAAGGCCAAATTCTTGAAATGCATTTTTTTCTTTTTTTTTTTATGGACAGTCACATTGTGCATTCTCCACATTTTAAACTACACATTAACTTGTTTTCAAAAATGTTCAAGGAAAAAAAATGAGTCATTTATTTAAAACACTGTATATTTAACCAGGAATCATATTATGATTGTCAAACTACTGAAGTATAAATGGAGACGGGCAAGGTCCATACATTCGAATTGAATTAAACTAAAGAAAAATCAAGATGATCTCACGTTTACCATAAATGGCTCAAATCAAGGATATCAGTCATTAAACTAGCGCTGTAACTAACAATTAGTTTAAAAATCGATTCATCTGTTGATTATTTTGTCTACTAATCAGATTTTTTTTTACAAGCGTGTTTTAGTTTCCATCCCTTGATTCAAACGGGATATTATTTCAATTTGAAGGTGCAGAGAATGCCCACATTTTGATTCACTTGGTAAAATTGGTAAAACTGTTGATCATTGTTTTCTGAAGCACAAGTTGCAAATGTCTGATTTTGAAAACACACGGATAATAACTCTGCTTTCATTGAGGACCACAGCAATCTGAGGCTAGGTTCATATGATGACAATCCGAACAGAAGACGCAAAAGTGGCATCTCGTCTCCACATTTTATTTCCCGTTAAAGCCTGTATCCCTCTGAGCGGTGGACAATTGCAAGTGTTTGCGAAAGCAGCGAGTGTTGCGCTCTCGTCAGGGTTCATCCAAGGTCGCAAATGTTTGTTTGCTAAACGGTCGCCAGACCTTCGCCTCTACTGAAAAACACACTAAAACTGTTGGTGAACGTTTGGTGAACATTTTGTGAACATTGGCAATTGTCATTCATTAAACACTTGTTAATCAGATTTACAATACGTGTATTTCCCATGCTACTGAGTCTTATTTTGTTGTTTTGAAACGCTAAATGTATTCTGGTGGTTATTCGTGCATGACTGAAGTGAGCCTGACTTGACAGAGTCCCTAACACTGGCTGCATAACACTCAGACACGGTCAGTCGGCTGCCTAACCAACCACTTTGTGGTTGTTTAGTGACGGCAGACTGAGCGCGTTAATGGGGCTGTCTGAGCAGACTGAGTTGAAGGTGGCCAACATAAAGAGGAAGGGAGGGTGGGCCAGACAAACTGAGAGGTCCCAGCAGGCCCATGTACAGGAAGGAGTAACTAGTAAAATGTTAATTGAACTGAAGCAAAAAAAAAAAAAGGTGGAAAAAAAACCTGTTTAATACTTTACATTCGCTTTAATGATGTCATTAATGTATGTTTTTAGCAAGTACAAAATTATAGTGTTATTTTTCTTATTAAAAACACGTTTACTCTTTTTTGGGGGATGCTGGAACATATTGTCAGTTCCATTCATTTCAAATAAGAAAAGTGACTTGAGGTATGACTGTTGTGAATTACGAGTATGGGCATTGAACAAATTAAACTCAAATTTCACGGTGCCACTAACATTGGTCATCAAATTTTTCCATACAAAAAGAACAAAGCAGAAATGCTTGTACATTTTTTTTTGTGCTGATACCAAATTTGTCCCCGTTGTTTCTCTAGCACATCAGGATATCATAATAATGATAATAATAATAATAATAAATGGAAGTAATTTTTATGAATTAAGGGTTATGTTGAGCAATTTTTCTGAAATGTCATAGCTACAAATTACAACACATGGTAAAATTCGTACTGTGCAAGCTTTTCCAGGTCAAACTTAAAATAAAAAAAATGGAAATATCTCAAAAACCTGATGTGCTATAAAAATAATGTTTTTTTTCAAATCAGCGTCAAAAATACCTTCAGGGACACATGAAGATGATTAGAATTTGCAGTTAATCTTTGTAATCGGAAGGGGTGAGAGAGAAAATGGTTGATTTACAAGTGTAGTGGTCATTGGCCTTGTGTGCTGTGTCACTAAACCATCCGAATCTCCATCTCATGTCATTCAGCCAACGAGAAGTCAAACTCGTACAAAGTGCGACTCAATGCCCTGCTCGCCACCGAGGAGCTCGGAGCGCATGGCTAGCGGCAGGCAGATCACTGCGCTTCATTTCCATAGTACTGTATTTGCATGATGTCAGAACATGAGCTACAAATAGGTATGAGTGCGGGGCTTAATGAGTAATGAGCCAGGCTTATAAAAAAAAAATACCCTTTTGCATCATAATTGAGTAAGCTGAGCGCCGAGATAAGTGGCAGAGAGGCGAGGCGGCGATATGTATTTCTGAACACGCTTAAAGACGATTGGTAATTACACCTAGCCGGGCTCTGAGATACTTCTGCTGTTTTTCCCCTACTAAACAAAACAAAGATGGGCGCTTTGAACCACATCCAATATGCCAACATAATGGAACGGTTTTGTATGCAAAGCCTGCCATTGTTTTTCTATGTGTGTAGCTTAAGATCAAGGACAGCATAGAAAAAGGACCACGGCCAATTAAGTTAAAAGAAATTGAAGTGTGAGGCAGTTCAAAAGTAGGTACAATGCAAATTGGATCGTCTTGTACAAGCCAAGACAGTCTCTGTATCGTAATGGTTGATATTTAACTTAGACAGGTGAGCCGTGACGGTTGTTACCTGAGCTCTTAGGCACTGTGATGTCACTTTCAGGCAACAACAAGTGGCAAAATGGAGAACACGGACGCCTGACAAAGTGACAGGTGAAGAGTGTGGTGGGTCCGTGCAGCAACTTAGCAGCAAGTGTGTGGAAATATTTTACGATAAATGAGACTGGTAGTATGGTCACTAGCAAAATACGTACTAAATGGACAATAGGCTAATAGGCTGGAAACCGCTACAGTATTTGAGGAAATATGGTACTTGTCTGAAAAGTGCTTGTGTGGAACAACACTTATTTGGTCAAGAGTTAGATATTTTGACTTGTCCACCCTTGAATGTGCTTTGTATACGGAACACAAGATTGTGTCTTTGTTGTGGTTGCATTAATTTTGTTCATATAGAGCAAAAACAACCTATTTGTAATGCCCATTTGTTTTCAAGTGCGGCCAGAGTAACGAGTTGGGAAGCTGGGTCGTTTGGAGTACTTGGGGTTACCAAGGTTACCAAATTGAATTGTCCCCGCAGACATGGCTGATCTACATAATTTGGTGGTATCATTCACAGCGTCTCACAGCCCAGATGATGAATGGCACAGACAGAAGATAATATTTCTGCTTGGATGTAATAAATCTTATGTAAAGTGCTTATATACAGTAGCTTTGGCAGAGCGGAAGTGGGGGAAAAAAATACTCGTATTTTCTGTTGATTCCACCCTCATTGTCTTTCATATGCAAGAGTTGAGGTTGTTTTAAACAAAAATCCACATGATGTTTAATATAGAGTAAGATGAGTGCACTTGAATCTGTATTCGTGCACGTGACTTTGGATTTTCTACACTGTGTACATTCGGACAAGTTGATCCCCTCAGAGACCTTTCGTCTCTTTGCTTCTTACACTGTGGCCCCGGTACCTGTTGTATTGATCATAGCCCCTCTCCATCCTTTCAAAATAACAGCCTGCAGTGTCACGCTATTACTAAAGCCACCCCCGGTGCCGTCGACCTTTGACCACATGCTGCACAGCCCCGGCGGGCATGACCCCCACATGAGGCATGGAGGCCGGGGATCAAGTGAGAAGCCGGGCGCGGTAATCGCAGCTCCGTTCAAATTTTCTGCTATGTGATTATCATCACCATTTAATTCACAAATCAAAATCTTATTTTGGAGTGGATATACCTGTACTATTAAGAATTGTTTAAATTAAAAACCTTTAGGAAGGGGTGTGAATATACATTCAACAAAAATATAAACGTAACACTTTTGCTTTTGCTCCCATTTTTTATGAGATGAACTCAAAGGTCTAAAACTTTTTCCGCATACACGATATCACCAATTCTCTCAAATGTTGTTCACACGTCTAAATGTGTGATAGTGAGCACTTCTCCTTTGCCGAGATAATCCATCCCACTTAAAGACTCAGTAGGCTGCAGTTTCAGTATGTTAGTCATTTCTTGCGTAGGATAAAGAACAAACAGTATGCCAGTGTTTATCGTTATATTGCCTGTCTACATGTGTTTTTGCATCGTTTGTGTTCCAATATCTGTTGCTTAAAGAATAACACCTTTGTTGACTCAGCTACAGTGTTTTGCAAGTTATGCACAGGGGTACACATCATTTTGGCATGGTTCTCAAATAAGCATCAGATGTTATTGTTTGGTACTCATTTTCTTCCCGACCCACCGACCTCATGATCACCTTAAAAGACTTACAGCACATCTCGGTAAGGTTAATCGTTAAAATGTGTAGATATGTCATTAGAAAATAACTGAATCAACTTTTTTTTTGTTTTTTTTGTTTCATAATTACAACAACCAGGGCTGCACAATGACCGCCTATTAAAACAATACAATTTACAGTTTTATAAAAAGACATTAAATTCATGTTCAACTCAATTGAGTTGAATGGCCCAGTTGTTTGAAAAATGAATCTCCCACCTTTGACTTCCAGTACGGGACCCTGTGATAAGATAGCTTGTTTTATGTTTTTTTTCCAGCAAGACAGTTTCGAGGTACTAGATATGTAAATAAAATAGTTTCCGCAGTAATCACTGTATGTTTTATTGTTATGTGAATGCAGACAAGTACAGTTGTACATAAATTGCGCAGTAAAACATGTTTGTTTTCATAGATTTTTATTGATATAGAAACATTAAAAAGGACAAACTCATTTTCATGTGCATGAACCATAATACCGACATTTCATACGTTTTGCGTATCAATACTGTACACTTAGAGAGTAGTTTCCCCCACCGCTCTAAAACCTATACATCACTTTCGTCCAATTTAATATAAGAGTGGGCAGAAAGTCAAAGGCAGACCATGTCTATTAGAAAGATTACTGATCTAATTGTTTACTAATTACGTTTTTCAATCTTCCTATTATGTCTCTTTTTAATAACTCGGAATCAGGTGTACTTGACAGTAATGAATGGCTGATTTTAGATGATTGCCATCTAGCCCATTACGCACAGAGTGTGTATGCGAGCCTCATAAAAGGCATAATTGTGCCATCTTTGCTAGCAGACACATAAAGCGCTGTGTGTGTATTGACTGCCTGACAGGCTGTGATTCCAGTCACACTAATGGCTTTCTCAATTCTCCCGCTCCATCCATCAGGCCCTGAGAGCACCCCGTCATGTTTCCAATTAATGGAGGGAAAACTATAAAAGTGAAAAGGCCGCGTGACACGGTGGACAACAGCCCGTATGAAAACAATCCCAGCACACACACACACACACACACACACCCCCACACATTACATCAGATAAACGTGGCATTAAAACATTACGGAAAACTTTTAGCTGACGCTTGTTTGGTTCAAAGCTCATCTGTGCCTCAACTTTCCAGCCTCAGTTTATAATCACCATAATGTACCGCCGTGCATTGGTGCAGCGGTGGTGGCTCCACGGCGGAGATAAAGGAAAACTTCCACTCTTCCTGGGTGAGAGATAGTAAAGCCCCCGTAATTTAGGCAGGAAATTACGGAGTAAGTGGCTCGGTGGCTGACAGTCAAATGAAGCCAGGGCGGCTGGATGCCAGCTCTCATTAACCGGCTGGCCGCTTTCAACAAGATATGGAATCTTGAAGGCTAATCTATTGACAAGACCTGGGTGCACATGAAAACAATCAAAAGAACAACATAAGGGGTCATACATGCAAATGAACAGCTCTACTACTTCCTCAAATATTTTCCACCTGCAAAATCACTCTGGGAGTGAATAAATTCATCGACCGACATCCAGAAAGAGTCCACATATTATCCTGCACATCAATATACAGTGGTTACAAAAAGTCTACACACCCCTGGCCAAATGCCATGTTTTTGTCATGTGACTTTTCCCATCAATCTGACCTATAACCTGTACAACTCAGTTGTACAAACTCAAGAGGGGAAATAAAAGAACTGATGAACTAAAACAAAAATGTGGTAGCACAAGTGTCATAACTGGATGGTCGCTTTATTAAGAATAAACCAATCACATTGAAATTGTGTTAAATGGAAGTCAGCACAAACCGGCCACCATCTATAGTGCCCCTGATGAACCACTAATAAATTTCAGCTGTTCTCGTAGGTTTTCCTGACATTGCTTTGCTTTAAATTTGTAGAATTACATGTTCCACATACAATAAACTGTCCTGAGCTGAGTAATTTCTGGGAAATCAAAACGAACAACAAAGTAAAACCTAACTCAGTCTAAAATGGTAGCTATAGGCAGAGGTGGGCATTCATCTATGCTTTAGTCCATTTCTGAGTTCCCTATATTTAAGCGCCGCCCGGTCGGTCCGAGTCAGTCAAACGGCGTCAAGAACGGACTTCACCGGTACCACATCACACGCAGGTGCCCCACTCCTGATACATAGTTAAATAATAAAACAGTGTTGGACACCTTTCAGTCCCACAGATGCAATCACGTGCCCCATGTTGTTTGTATTTCACCTATCACCACGCTGTACGAGTGTGTGTGTCTGTTGCTTTAATTTGATATTTTTTCTTTATTTGGCAGCGTCTCTGCTTGTGTGGTGCCTGTGTGTGATGTTCTTGATGTCGATTGACTGTCGCCGTCGAAGGACCGATTGGGACCACGTGGGTCGGCCGGAAATAGTCCCAGAAGTTATAGACGGATAGGTGATGCACAGCTCTGGGTATATGTTTGTTAAATTGCTGCCAAATAACAAAACTGCATCCAATTATTTTCTCACCATACAAGTTTAGTTCAAAATGGATTATATTGAACAATACGAGGTTTTGCTGAATAGACAAATCTCGGGACCGCTGTGATCAATTAGGGATTGGAGAAATAATTGACGATTAAGTTATTTGATCCTTTAGGATTGTAACCTATATTGTAATTGATTAATCTTGTCTTTTAATAATTGAGGCAAAATGGAGTGTGGAGCCAATCAAATAAAAAACATCAGCTATGGGAAGTTGAACTAAATCCACACTGTCCTCCCCAATATTTATCTGGTTAGTTGATAGTTGTTCAATTTCCCTGCAGTTGTGAGAAAGTATTTATTTAAGTAAACAATCTTCACCAAAATTGATTGGGCAAACCACTGAATTACTGTATCTACCATGCATGAAAAAAAAACAAAAACAACAACATAGGTTGATTTATTATAAAATTGTATGCAGTAAATTACCCACAAAAAAAGCTACTGAAAAAAATAACTTCAGTGGAGTTGATCATCTCACATATTTTCTACCAACTATTTGCAAATAATATTACACCTCGTTGCTGCTCAATTTCCAAATTGGACTGGAAATGGATTAGGAATTAAACATAATGCAGAGAGCATTGTGTTCCTAAATTTCAGGCAACAGAGAAAGCAATTTTCTCAATACAATTGTGTTGTCTGACGGCAGCAAATAGTCTGAGGATCAGCAATCTAGCAATCACGTCATCAGAGGCGTAACAGAATTAATTTTAAATGATTGACAGTCCTTCATATGCATACCACTAATCTCTGTAATTCTCCATTACCTCACAGGACTGAAAACGCAAGTAGGAAAATGGCTGTTGGCTGAACAATCAACTGGGACTCATTTTTCACGATGTGAAGTTCAATAACGAGCAATTAGAAATTAAAAACTATATACTGTGTTTTGTGATCGACTGCACCATCTCAGGTCAACTCATTTGTGACATGAGTGCGTGGTTGAAAATTATACCAATATAAGGAGTAAAAGCGGGTTTATACAGTACAAGCGGGCAAGCGGGAGATTTACATATCTTGTGTTTAATTTGCGAGACCGAATTACAAGTAATGTCATGTGGAAGCAAACAAATTAACATGAAAAACTGCTTGCTGGTAAATATTCATCCTGACTGCCATTTTTCATTTCACATTTGTAGGGAATCGTTTTAGATTCTGCAATAAGAATGGGCCTCAGTTGAGTAAAGAACTCTGCAAAGGCAGAATACTCCTAATGTGGACAAGCATAAATTGTAGACCTCATGTACATGTCTTAGTTTTGGACTAAACGACTACATTCTATATTCTGTACTAGTAGAAACATGTTTTAGGGTATTTACGGGTGCGCTATATACACGGAAGGCGTTATACATTTCTGTGGCTTCAACCCATCTGACTAAGAAGCTGCCAGAAAAACAGTCAAAAACCATACATCTACATTGAAATTCTGTTATCGGTAACTACCGTGGGAGTGCTAAGCTAGGTAGCGCTAAACTGATAGCACAGCACCAGGTTCTAGCTGTGGCTGGAAAGCGAGCGTGGCTAAACACTACCTTTCAACAACACAGAGCAGCTCCTATAAGTCACTAATCCTTGCTTCCGCGGCGGCGAATAAATGACACATCTGAAGAGTATCATTATTATACTAAAGGAGGATGGACGAGGAGCTAATCATGCTACACACTGAGTAAAAAGAGAGAAGTGGAGAAATGGAAAAGCCATGCTAACCACTAAGCTAACCACGTTACAGCCAGCAACCGATCATTATTTTAATAATCGATTAATCTGTAGATTAATCTATGAATCACACCAAAAAACATGTTTTGATTTCCATTAGTTTATTCAAAATGCACAAGATCTGTTTTTCTTGTTGTCATTTTAAAAAAACAAAAAAAAAAAAACAATCAATTTAACTTTGATAAAGTACGATATAGCCTATTCAGAAATACTTCGTTATATTTTTTATACTGTCAATTAGATCCTGATCAATACTGTTAGAGTGAACGTATTCCATTTATAACCTGATATAAATTCTAAGCCATATTGCCCAGCCCTACCTGTGGTACTCTGGATACCTTGGCCAAACCTGCACCAATATGTACTGTATGTAGACCATCAGTTTATCTTTTTTATCTTTGGTCCAGCCCTCCACAAAGGTTTATTCGTCTATAAAGTAATGTTTGTGTGTTTAAACTGAAATAAAAACATTCCCTCCCAGGTGCAAAGCCATAACTTGCTGATTTGCAGCTTTGTTAAGATTTCACCATCCAAACTCATTAACTTCCTGACCACTAATATGTTGAATGGGATGCCATTTAAAGGCAAAAATAAACCGAAGTAAACTGGCTAAGAAACATGCAAAATAATTAGAGCCATCTTGCATCATTCCCGCACGCCTCCTCACTTTACCCAAGCAGAGCTGAAGGTGAGGGAGCTACTCGAGGACGGCTGAATGCAGTGTAATGGTGCGTGGGAGTCCGACATAACCGCTGCGTGTCCATCATCATCAAGCATCCTCGCTGATGCGTACAGCTTGACTCTTCCTAATCACTCAGGAGAAGTAGCAGTCCAACTTGACACACTTGAGGTTACGGAATGTTGATGTAGTTATTTTTCACTTGACTTGTGCTTGTTGAATGTGACATGCACTTAATTCCGTTCTCGCTTACAAACACGCACAGGTTTTCGCTGCAATGTTTTTTTGTTTTTTTTAACCGGGCTTGGAAAAAGAAGGAACAGCAGCTAAGGGATAAATGCATTTTTCATTATTATAGATCCTCTGCACTTCGACGCCGGCAGAGAGCGCAACCTCTGCTTAAACATCTCACCTCTGCCCTGCGGCGCCTCCCCGCACTTTGGATGCCGGCCAAGCAAAAAGTAATTTAAACATGACATGATATTTAATCTCACATTTCCAATTTCTAGCCTTAAGTTTAGGTACAATGAAAATGTCACCCATGAATTATGGAATCAAGTGGAATTTCTCTTGGAAACTTGAACTTGTAAACGTCCTTGACAACAAGAAGGGGCATTGCTGCTCCCTCCCCCTGATGATGCGCTACAGCCAATCAGAAAGAGATAAATAAGACGAGCGGATAATGCCATTTTTGTGTTTTTACGCCGCTTGACAAATGGCAGCTAAACAGGCCACCTGCAGTAAAACCATTATCTGACTGATTTTTTTCTTACGATGATGAGAATGCTTCACTTTAACTTATTGTCAAAGACACTTTGTAATTTCACACCCAAGTGTTGAATCTCTTACGAGAGCATTCCCTGTTGGGCCCCATTTGTCAAAGTATCTAATGTTAAATCTTACATTAAGACATTATAAGAGTGTTCAGAGTTATCCCAAGATCACCTGTTAAAACGGGTGATATTTCATTCTCTAAGCGGAGCATTACGGCAAAGATAATACATCCACTTGATGTGTCTCCCCCCCCCCCACCGACCAAATTATATTTACTGCTAAATCACATTCCTCACGGTGCCGCGTTATTAGAAAATTGCATGTTGTCGTTTGATTTATGTCCTGGCGTATCTAGACACAAAAAAAAAAGGAAACATCCACCCTCCCACACTTGCAGGTGAGATGAGTTCTTGCAGATTGCTGTTAGTGTCATCCTGCCGGCTAAGTGTTGTATATTAAAGAGACATCGCTACGGATTGTCACCCAGGCGCCCCTCCACCTAGCAATGGGCCATCTTTAATTACGGCCCGACGGAGGAGAATGCATCAGAAAAGGCCTGACAGAGCAGGCAGCGTGTAGATTATTTTAATTTGTGCCCCGCCTCTAGGTGAGCAATGCGGCCGGCCTTGACCCTCCTCTGACTGCACGGATTAATGCTTGGTAATGACTGCTGAGGCTATCATTGCGGCGGGCATCATTAATTATCCTTATTGATTGTCGCTCTCAGAGATAAAGCGTTCTGCTGACTGGAAAATACCCTCCACCAGCAAGGTCAAGGTAAACAAAAAAAAAAAAAAGTCGGATAATCGCATAGATGTTCACCACACCCACAACAGAAAATAAACATGACTGCCTCTCACTGCACTGATGTCTTAGCATGTCATGCTATTTTGTAAATGTCATCTCATGGATGATAAGGTACCGGTAATAGTGAAGTGTGTACATTTTGTGTAGTGCTCACCTTTGTGAATAATGGCATTACATCTGTATTATTTATACTGGTTCAAGTGTCACCATTTAGATTATTAGTTTTTACTCCAGTGTGACCACATTTTAATATGCTTCTTGGATTGGAGGACTGGAGGGGAACACATGAAATCTGACTTTCTTACTTAGGATTCACTTTAAGAAATATGGCCAAAAAATAAATAAATAAAATCTGATTTTAATCAAATATATGCCAATGCAACTGCAGCGAAAACTGGCATATTCCTTGCACTTTTTCCAAAGGAATACATGACGAAACAAAATGCATGCTGAATTTAAAAAAAGTCCCTACTAAATCAAACATGCAAGTCAAAAAAGGTTCCATGACTGGTGTCACACGAGATGCACTTCACATCCGAATTACAAAATAGTGTACAAGCATTCACCTTTGAAGGAAGTAATCTCCCTGGAGTCCACTGCACTCTCCCAGGATTCCCTGCCAGTAGGGCGGTTGCAACACCAATCTTCTTGGCCAGGAACTGCTCGGTGCTCGTTGTCATGGTAAAGCAGCCACAAGTAGTCCTGCCACAATTCTCTTCTTTTTTGTACATTGAGTGAAGAAAACACAGCATCATCTCACTGTTGACGTGCAGGGTGATGTTCTGGGCCACAGTAAAGGGGAAAACTGTCATGTTCGGTCCTGTGTTGTTTTTTTAATGTTTTTTTTAGTTTTGTTTTCTCAGTACTTCTGTGTCTGTCTCATCAATGATTATTGTGTCCACCTGTGTGCTTTCCGCCCCTTAGTGTTAGCCAATCAGCTCCCTCCTAGCTTGTGTGTCTCGTACAGGTGTTTCTCGTTGTCTTGTCATTATGCCTGTATTTAAATTCCTATAGCTTTCGTTCAGGTCTTGTCGGGTCAATTGTTTTTGCCGTCCTAGTCTCTCTGTGTCTTCGCGGGTGTGAAGTTTTGTTAGTATTGCTGATAAAGCACTATCAACGTGCACTTCCTTTACCATTTACTATTGTGATGTTTATATTTTGGGGACTATAAAGTGTTTTTCGGCAAAAATACAATTCATAAAGCATCTGAACTGATTCAGGATTTGGTGGTTACAAGGTAAACTAACATCGATCGTGGATTTGGGCTACGAGTCCTGCCCATGCTAGGTGGACTCGACACAAGCTAAAAAATAAGTCTAAAATTGGTGACGGCATTACCGTACACATCGGTCTAATGAGGAGACGGTAAAACAGTGTTAAAATTGGAATACCGATCAACCCTAGCTCACGCCCAGACACCCTCAGGCTGCGCCTCTTAAATTCTTGGGTGCATCTAAAAGCCGGATTCTAGAATAAGTATAGTATTTTGGAGTTTTTTGTGTGTGCTCAAGTGTGTTTCCAGTAATGTGTTTTAATACGATTAAGTGTGTTTAAAGCATGCGGGAGGGTTAAAGTTATAAAAAATATATTTTTGAATATGGTCTCTACCCGAGGGCTGGGCCGATTTTGGCCAAAATCATTTGCTAAACAGCAGATGTTTGCCAATTATTTTTACCTTTATGTACTCTAACCATTTACAGTAGTTGTACACAAATGACACTGGTCTAATTATTTATTATAAATAATAATAATAACAATAATACATTTTTATAGCGCTTTTCATACCGCCAAGACGCTTAACAACAACAATAAGTGAATAAAAATAAAACCTACAGTAAAAAAAAAAAATAGTTAAAACCAACAGGAGAAAAAAAAAATATATATATATACAGTATAGCATAACCTTGTATTCCTAAATGCCGATTACATAATGAAATTTCTGATGAGGACATTCTATGGCCCTGTCATTCATAGCAAAATAAATCCTATTTTCTTTTTTTTTTACAAGCAATGCTTATGTTAACAATGCAAGTTGTGCAAAGAATTGACCTGGATGTCACTAATTTACGCACAACCTAAAGTCAGGATTTGTTTAAAATAACAATAATAATGATAATAAAATAAAAAATCAATAATTTGACCAAACTTTGAAAATGGGGGGAAAAACTACTGAAAAAAAAATCTTACCTTGTAAAATTTAATGCATTCAAATTTACCCTTGAAAAGGTATTGCATGAGGATGGCCGGAGTAGATAGTGACATAGGTGAGGCAGGCTGGCAGGGAGCTACTCTGCCAGATTAAGTTTCCGTAGCTACCATAATGGAGGAGACGGCAGGAAGTCAGGGTTTTATATTTACACGCCTCTACATCACCCTGTCCTCCTATCCAAAGAACTGGACCCCCTGCTTACCAATATCAAACCCTGCATACTGTATGTGTCCACTGAATAGTCTTGTGTGGTAATGTAATGTTGTGTCATTTCCCGACAGGTGAAGCAGAGACCCCGCCATCGTCATGAGACGCCTTGTGAGCGCCTGACCGAGTGCCTGACCGAGTGCCTCCAGTGCCAGACCCCTCCCTCCGCCAAAAAAGACCAACACTGCAGACGGGAAGTGAGTGTGACAGAAATGTATTCTCTTTTTAGACGTTGGCTGTAGCGAGGCTGCCGTTGTATAACCCCCTTGTCCTTTCTCGTTTCTGTGATTGGCACATCTTCATATGTGGCACCCGGTTCTTCCTGAACCTCTCTCATGTCAAATGACAAATATAAGCACATATGCGTGCATCCAAAAGCGAGACGTAAGATAAAGAAGAAGAAAGAAGACAGTGAAGAAGAAGCAGATTCTAAACAATAAGGATTGATGTATTTTTGTAGCCCTACAAAAGAATACTATGACAATTAAAATAGGAATGGATTTAAATTGTTGGTTGTCAGACAGGGGAAACAAAAAACATTTGGTCTTGCTTTCAAAGGGGCAATCGGCAAGCAGACAGTGGCAGACAAAAGGTGAAAGAACAGGCCTTCTTTAGTTAGTAGCTGTTTGAAGTATATCACAAGGAGCGATCCAAGGTCTGAAAATTCATTACAGGTCAGGAGCTTTGAAAGAGGGCTATTGCGCGTGTGTGTGGGTGTGTGCGTGCGTGCGGGTGTGTGTGCGTATGTGTGTGCGTGTGTGTGTGTGTGTGTGTAGCCCATTGTATTCAGGGCGGAATTGCTAAGTAGTTGCCTGAGGCCCTGAGAAGGCAGCGATGGTCAGGTATGGCTAGCCATTACTGCAGGGCATCCGAGTCTATCAGACTCTCTTGAGAAAAGATCATACGGACCATACACACCCATATAGGTAGTGTGTATGGGGTGTGTGTGTGTGTGTGTGTGCGCGTGTTTGCATGTGCGTCCCTGCAACAAAGAAAGACGCAGTCAACGTCCACATGGTAAAGCATGGAAGGTTTTAGGCATCTGAATTGTGGCTGTGGGTTTAAATTTCTCTGCCCGCTGTATGTTTCATATGTAAACATACGAAACACAAGATGGAAAACCAAGAAAGTGTGGGACTATTTTGTTGTACAACTGGCAACAAATCAATACACGACCACAAGACTGACAGGGCGGCCCATTCGGAGGCTAAAGGCACAAGGTATGGCTCCATTATGCCGCAACGCAGGTTTGTGTCTCTCTTTGTGACCTAATCTCTTCACGATTTGATCAAACATTACATTTCAGATGGATGTTTTCATCAAGAGGGAATATCCTTGGGGCACATGGTCACTTTCCACCAGGACCTCTGAGACAGTCGCGACAGCAAAGACAGTCCCAGGATACATCAATCATGGAAGACTAGAATGGAAATAGAAAAAAAAACAATGTCCTTCTAGGGATGGTTGAGAATATAAAACTGCTTTATTACATGTAAAAAAAGACATTTAAAGTGATGACAAAACAATTACCTTAGCTATGGTGTATGTTAGGTACCCACTGGACGACTGGATGAAAAGGGCCAAGTTTGTTGTCAAAAACATGACTCCTCTTTGTATTAGGGTTAAAATTTAGATTGGAGTGGCACCCTATGGCACACTTATTGCAAAATCTTCATTTATACGCAATTGGGACATGAAAGTAAATGACATGCATCCATTTTCGTGTGTAAAAATTGTTATATATATATACACGAAAATGGATGCATATATTTTATATATATATATATATATATATATATATATATAGTATGGTTAAACCCTTATCTCTACCCATACCTTCCTACTTCTGAGGACTTCTCACCGTCCCGCTGCATCCACTGAGGATTAAGATTTTTTTTTTTACTTGACTCTTAGTTTGTGTGTATATATGGAAAATTTCGGTGTTTAGAAAAATCTCTAAAAATGTGAATTAATCATAATGATTATTACAAAAACAATAATAGCGAGGTAAGCAAAAGCACAATCACAACCACAAAACAAATGAATTCTTTTGCTTAGCAATTTCATTCTTTTTTTTTTCCCCCACCAGAAGTATGTTTAGGCTTCTTATAAAACTATTGCTAACAGTATTCATTTTCTTTGGAGCCATACTGAGGGATAATTTAGAGCAAAAAGAACAGATACTGCATTGTGTGCCGCATAGAGACAACAATGTTTATGTATTATAAAAAAAACTTTAATTTAGCATTCCACGGCCATGCCAAGGTGCGTCGTGAACCGAAAATGGTGCGTGAACCCAGGTAATATTTATTTAAAATTTAGTTTGGAAACTGGCCTGACTGGCTCATTTGTAAAACAGGGTTTCACTGTATTAAATATTTTGTACTTTGGCAACATGCACATACGCTTGCCTGCATGCAAAACAATTGGAGCTGTGTCGGGCTGCTGTGGTGTCGCAGCATGGTGCCCATCTATCTTTCTGACATCCCCTAACCCAATCCCACTGGGGCTAACTGAATTCAATCCTCGACTTTGGATAAGCACACAGCCTTCCCCTCTACATGTGTGCAAGTGACTCGGAGCATATCGCACACACCTAGACGCGCAAACACACACATAGAACCGACAGTTCCTACAGCCGAGTGTCACAAAGTAGAAATCAAGCAGAAAGGAGGGAAAAGTACTAAAGGGCCCACAAAGACAAAGACTGAAAGAGAGGGCAGGGAAGAGGCTTGACGTTCACGGGGAGCCCATCCTCTGTTGCTTCCCTCATTCCTTCTCCAAACTCCATCTTGGTCTCTCTTCGCTCCCTGCCTCGCACCCCCTCCCCTACGACACCTCTTGTTCTCCCCTCCTAGCTCTCCGCTGATTGTTTGGGCTTCTTGGTGGCCATCGCTCTATGTTTCCATCAAACGCAGCATTTATCTTATCATTGCCTTGACAACTGCCTATTAGTCCAAAACGAGTCTGCGGGCTCTGTGTTCCCATGGCGATGACACGGTGACATTGCCAGACAGCTCTGAACCCGCCCGCTGAGATAGTGTACATTTTTCCTCCCGTTCTGCACTTCCCTCTGTCTTTCTCTAAGCCTCACTTTGGACCCTCTTTGACAACAGCCCCCCTGCATGGACCTCACAGTTCACTTAGAGTGAGCTACACCAGTACAGCCTCTGGTTACTTTGTGCGATCTAAGGTGCACAATGTCTTTTGAAAGGCAGAGAAAATTTTACAAACCCGGGGGCCAACCTCTGCAATCATTCCAACGTAATGGGTGCTATAACACAAACAGGTTGTGAAATGTGATCAGACACAGACATGCAAAGTCTACGCACCCGTTCAAATGGCATTTTTTTTGTGTGATATAAAAAAATGTGAAAAAGGTCAATCATTTCAAAACTTTTTTCCACCATTGATGTGACCTATAACCTTTACAACTCAATTGAAATAAATACATGAATAAATCAATATTTTTGAGGGGAATTAAGGCAATTGAAATAATAATAATAATAATAATAATAAAAATAATAATAATAATAACACGGTGGTCGACTGGTTAGCACGTCTACCTCACAGTTCAGAGGTCGTGGGTTCGATCCCGTCTGCGGCCTCCCTGTGTGGAGTTTGCATGTTCTCCCCGTGCCTGCGTGGGTTTTCTCCGGGTCCTTTGGTTTCCTCCCACGTTCCAAAAACATGCATGGTGTAGGTTGATTGGACACTCTAAATTGCCCCTAGGTGTGATTGTGAGTGCGGATGTTTGTCTTTGTGTACCCTGCGATTGGCTGGCAACCAATTCAGGGTGTCCCCCGCCTACTACCCGAAGACAGCTGGGATAGGCTCCAGCACGCCCCGCGACCCTTGTGAGGATAAGCGGTATAGATAATGGATGGATGGATGATAATATTAATAATGATAATAATAATAATAATAACTGGGATGTAGCTGTTCTCAGACGGAACCAATCATATTCAAACTTGTGATAAAAGTAAGTCAGCACACACCTGCCACTGTTTAAAGGGCATCTAATTGACCCCAAATACACTGGCTGTTGTAGAAGGCTTTTCTTGACATTTTCTGTGTGATTGGTTAATTCTGAACACAGCTACATCCCAGTAATACAAAGTAAGAGTGTGTGCGTGTTATTACGCACACACATGATTTTAGTCATTTATTTTTCATTTGTGTCGTACAGGTTATGCCACAATGATGGTGGAAGTGTTTTGAACTTTTTTATCTTTGAGATGTTTTGGGAAATATCACAAAAACCTGTCATTTCAACAGGGCATGGGTGTGTAAACTTTTTATATCCACTGTATGTCTTTGTTTTGGTGGAGCAGCATGCGGCTCATTACCCAAGGTTATTTTCCAACGCCATGCTCCAAGTAACTGCGAATAATTGCATGTTTCAGATTGCGAGGCAGCTCATTGTTTTATATTATGTGCGGTTTTGTTAAAAAAATAAAATAAAATACATTAAATAATTTCTGGTTCATTTATATAATCTATCTTTACATTAACCCATTTAGGCTGGGAGCACATAACCGCGGTTCTACCAGTAGGTCCGGGAGCGCTGTTGCATCTTTCTACCTTTAGAGCCAGGAGAACGTATATGCCATTTTTTTTTAACCAATTCTTTGTCTCTTAGCCAATGAAATGCATCAGAATATACACATGACGGTGTCATGAGCCCTCGGAGGATATCCCAGAATTTTTTCAAGCATTAATGGAAAATGTCGAATCTCTCAAATTCTTTTGGAATTATGGAGAGACGTTTCTCGCCAGGCACTTTATCAGTTAATGGGTTAAGGCACAAATAACAAGACGGCCCAGTTGTGTCATCAACAACATAAAAAAAGGATTCTAGCTAATAAATCCGATTCCCTCACACCTCATAACTTTTGTTCTTCTCTTGTAGGTTTGTTCAAGTAATTTACTGGGTAAATCAAAAGTCTGGGTGACCTGGCCTGCCGCTACTTCCGCACCTCATTCATGATCCGTTTTGAGAGGGTGTAATACCGAAATGATAAAAAACACTATCTTGTAATCTGATGTTTTACTTGTAAGGACAGGGAGAATGAACACCCACATACACGCGCAGACAATCTTATCAGCATGTTATCCTGCGCTTGGTGATTCACTACATTAGCTGCCTCATCCAGAACCAGCAGGAGAGAATGAGGGCTCTCTGAGGGCAGCTCATAGGGGCCCCGGCTCTAATAATAGAGCGCAAATCACAGTCATTACTGCCCCGACAGGACAGTGTGTCATCGTTGGCGCACAACTCAAGCCCAGTGGTGAGGCTCCAGCTTAATTTGTGCTCTTTATTGAGTGGCAGCCTGCTAGTTCTTGTATTTTAAATGACTGGATGTGAACTGCTAATCCAGCTAGAATTGTGTCCTCAAAGGATTGGGAAAGGCGAAGCAAGAACACTACAATGACAGCTAAAAAATGTGAAAGACTGCTGAGCACTTGTATTTTTGAAACAGTGCACCACAGGGACTGACATTCCATACCCGCCTAAGCAGGAAAGCTTCACTGGTTTCAATGATGGCGAGCCATAATCGCATTTGGGCGTCCATTGATTTTAATTTCATAGTAAATGGCAGGTAACAAACCGCAGGGCCACTGCGCAGAGCAGCCTGTGATAAACAGCTAAAGAAGTTCATCCACTCCACTGAACTACAGCTTGGCAGCAGAAAAATCAACACTAATCGAATGAGAGGCAGCAAAACAAATTCTGCTGTTGTGCTTTCAACGTGGAACTCCTGGGAGGAGAGGAGGAGAACAGGGGTGAGGGGAGAGGAACGTGTGATAGGAAGAGGGATAAAGGCAGAAAGAAAAGCGCAGATGAAGTAAGAAAATCTAAATGGCGAACGACGGGAAGGCGGGAAGATGAAAGAAGATTAAAAAAAAAACGAAGGGATGAGATGAAGAGGCTCTGCTTGGTTCCCCCTCTGCGTTTGGATGATGATTGCGCATAATTGACTAATGAACAGCAGGGGAATTGAAGTGGATTTGCAAATTGCTACAAATCACATACTCATTACTGATTTTCCAAAATATACCATCTTTTTTTTCCCTATGATAGAGCTTTGGTTTGTTTCTAACACACAGTTCTTCAATTTCCAGGTTTATTCCTTTGAGAAATGTTAAGCAACACAAGAATGGCGATGAATAATATAGTATTTATGTCTTGTATGTAAATGTGAGCTGTAATATTAAACTATTATGTGTTACAAGAGATGCTCTCAAATAACGCTTATCAGTGGTATGCAAAACAATCACGGCTCGAGTACACTTCTGTTCTCTTTAACTCTAACTTTAAAGTACATTATATCTATATTTAATTGTGAAGAACTGTTTGTTTTCATTTGAACTTTTATTTAGGTTCAGTATTTATTGAACTTTTATTTTCACTACATTTTAAGTGAATCATAATTTTAACTTTCCCATATTTAACCAAGCACAGTGTTCATTTTAAATTGTGTGTACCGTTACAGTGGTTTACAATAATATTAACTTTACTCATGCTTTTCATGAACACGTAAGCCTATTTTGCTATGTACAGTATTTTAATGTCGGTAATGATGGTGGCAGTTGGAGTGTTGTTGTTTTTTTTTTCTTTCCAAGTAGTACTTGGTGTTAAAAGCTAGAGAACCACTTTTCCAAAATATGTAAAAGTCGTTGTTAGGGCATTTAAAAAGTACTGTGACTGCAGTCAAAATGATTTAAACATGCATCTATTTAGCATATACATTTTAATGATTTGTTTTATGCTGAGCTCCACAGAATTTGTGAGTAAAGTAGGCTAAAAATGAATTAGTGGTAACATGGATTTGCTTTATGTTGTCCTAAGCAGCATGCGAAGATGTCACAGATAAAATATACTGGTTACACCAAAGAGCTCGTGTTTTATTTTTGGTTTTGTTTAATTAAAAGTATTCCTGCAATTTCTTCGTAATTCTGGAAGGCAAGTCATCAAAAAATGTTATTAGTTCCCATTGTATCTGCTTGTTTTGTCTTCCCCTCACTGTTTTCCTCTTAGTAGCCTACATTCCATGTCTCCACTCTTCTCGGTAAAAATGCCAGATCAACAGAAACGTCACATCCAGGATAAACGCTTACTATCCTTGCTATAATTGAAGTGCCTTCCTACCTTAGCGTCTGACAGCTCCTTTTGACAAGTGATGCGTTTTTTGAAAGCGAATCCGCTTTCTTGGGCTCTGAGTGCTATAGACAGCGGAGATCAGTGAGGGTCAAACTGAATGCTGGTCTCTGCGCTGACTTACTGCTGCCTCTTGCCATCGCCCTGCACGTCATTCTTTTTTTTTTTTTTTTTTTTAAATCATTAATCTAGTCTTCTTCCCCATGCTGACATGTTCTTTGCGGGTTGCACTCCAGCCAACACCTGGTTTTCGAGACGAGATTAGAGACAGTCAACCACATACTGCAAACAAGGAGACCTCATCCTCAGCAGTAAGATTACAGCAATAGCCTTTTGTCCAAATGTTTAAAGCCTTGGTGATGGTTGTATTAACCTTAAAAATGCATCTAAATGCAATTATAGACCCTGCAAAAGAAGTCATGTTGATGAGTCAGCAGAACATAAGGGCCTAAAGCATCTGGTGAAGTGAAATGACCTAAACAAATGGGGTAAAAAAAAAATCAACCCATTAAGTAGTACTGCTCGTAAGTTGTAGTTATATTAAAGCATCTGACTGAACTGTATGATGTGGAATTAAACCACTCAATCAATTTAGCATTGGTACCAACAGAAGACTTGATTATTTTGTGGGATTGGCATCTGAATGAATAAAGATCATCACCATCCTCCCATTTTTTCAGTCAAATGACATTACAACAAATGATACACACAGAAACAACAACAGTATAGTTTTACCACATCAAACATGATGTTAGTGAGTTTGTATTCGTCTTTAGGGCTGCGATTGTGTTGGTGTACGTTTTATGGTTTATCTCTCTCTTCCTATTGTTCAACATCACTAAATCACCAGCCGGCGAGCGAACCTTCAATTGCTTCTTTGACCACGACACAACAACCAGTCATCATCACTGAAACCCACACACATCTAGACAGAATGGAAATAAAAAAACAAGACCTGGAAATGTTCCTAAATTGTACTCCCTCGGACACTTTCCTACTCCAATTGTGTGTGGGTGATACATGAAGAACAGATTTTGCAAACAGGAAATGAAAGGGCTTGTTAGCAGAGGAAAGCAAGTTAGGGAAAGACAATGATCAGAGAGCCAGTCAGTGCTCAGGCTGACAACAGCCCAGTTAGCATGAATCATCAAACCACCCAGCTAGCTAGCCAGCGAGCCTTCACTGGTCTGCATAAAGCCACACATACAATAAGGAATATTTCTGCTTGCCTTCATTAGTGTTTACTTCCAGTTTAAGGCTTGAACAGTATTGGCCAGAAAGTAGATTGTTCCATGTCAAACCAATTTAGAAGTTTTTTGTAAGGGATTGTTGGTGAGGCTAAAACGATGCTGGCACCGAGGGAAGAGGTGTAACCGTGTTTAAATGAAGATGAGAACGGGGCCTGCGAGGTCAGGTTTTACAAACAGGCCACAAATCAAGACATTTGTTTCTTAGAGGATTTGCTCGTTTTCAGCAGTCAGTTGATGAGATGGCATTTGAGTCATGGCAGTAAACATTCAGCTACAGCAGGGAAATACCTCCAGGAAATCCGAAGTGCGGCAGCAAATCGAAGAAAAAGCAAACATTTTTATTGCAGGGCCACTTCGCTTGTGCTTTATCGTCCTGTGTAAAGAGTTGACACTGAGATATGGTTTGTCCGTGTATTTTCTTTGGGTGGTGGACTGTAGCCATGCTTAACTCAACTAAGATATATTGCATTTTGATCAAATGCTTGAAACGTGGCACAAGCGATGTGTGCTTATTTGAACTGTAATGTTGAATACACAAATCAGATGGGGCGTTGTAATGAGACAGACACACACACACACACACACACTTCTGCACATTCCCCTCTGCCTCATGAATAGTTACTGGGCTGATGCTCGGAGAGCTTTGCCTCATCCAAGGTTAAGCACCCACTGTTCTGTTCCACTCAGCTGCGTAACCATAACAGTTTAATGACATGCTATTAACCGGCCATCACACTTAAAGCATCATGTTCACACCACAACCGCTACCCGAGTCCCACACGCACACTTAGTTATATCAGCTTTAGGCACTAATCCTGCTGATTTGACACTGGAACTCGCAGGGTAAATGTAAATATCATGCACAGCAGGAAGTATTGCTGTTCCCTAAAATGTTTCCAGTTAACTACATTTACTTGTCATTTTCCTAGAATATTGCCACTTTCAACTTAATATAGCCTACCAATAATGTTAGGTTTTGTCTCCATATCAATACAGCAGAACTTCTAAAGTTGAACAGAATCTATTCATTGATGTTGGTTAACAAGAGTTATTCCACTCGTTTTTAAATCTCAGGAGGCGGCCTTTTTGTCACCTCTGTGGACTGAAAATGACATCACAGTTGCTCAGGTCTCATGTGACGACCAATCAAAGCTGAACTGTTTTCTGAAGCTGAACTGTGATTGGTCGTTACCTGAGCCTTGAGCATTTGTGATGTCATTTTCAGTCGACAGAAATGACAAAATAGCCGCCCCCTGAGATGGCTGAAAGAAATAATTTAAGCGGCATTTTACCATTATTTACTATTAAAAAAGTAGAAAATGAAGTGAAACACCGAAATAAACAAAAATAAAGTACCATTACTGACCATTGACATGATATACTGTACACATAATGGAAAAGGAATGGAAAGGTGTTACCAGAGTTATACTATCACTTAGTGGTACTATATAGATATATTTCTTTAGTAAATTAAACCGGTTTGTATTGAAAAGAGTGTACTGTAGGCATCCATTTTTGTTCTCCGAAGTATGCCAAGTCAAGTCAATTGTTTTTATATAGTCACAAAAGAGTCTCAAAGGGCTTCACAAGCCCACAGTTGGTAGATATTAACAGAATCCCCTGATCTTAACCTCCAGGAGGGCAAGGAAAAACATAAAAAAACAAACCCAAAAACATATGGGGAAAAATGTGAAACCTTGAATCCCTGTAGGTATGTACCATGTTTCCCAATTGAACCCCGAGTTACAAATAAGGACCGTTTATGGTTATTAAAGGAACATAAACGGTTCAAACTGGCAAGCGATTCTGTACCTTTTTTTTTACATGTTACATGTCACTTATTTGTGCTCTATGTGAAATATCTTTCGTAAGAGTTGTACGGAATGCAGTTTCAAGAAATAAAAAGTAGGACTAATCTAGAGCAGGGATAGACGACTTAATGCACTTTAAACGGTCAACAGCTTTAGTGAAGAAAAAAAATGATGGTGAAAAATGTTGTATTTTGTACTTTTCAGCTGCTCATCTTCCAGGATGCATCGTGGCATGCTGTGCTGAATGTTTTCCATCATTTGGTCATTAATCATTTTCATTTAAGTGTGTTTATGTTACCCGTAGTTGGCTGAATGGGTTTATTAATTTACCGTCACGTTAAACCTTCCTGATCAGAAAAGAACCAGCAGGGTGTTGGGTGGTTGATGACGGACATTCCCAATCTGGATGTACACGTTGTATATGCTCAGCTACAGTATAAAAAAATGTACTAATATTATTGTCTTTTGTATGTATCTGTGCGACACAGCACCAAATGTGGACGGGTGGTTCAGGGCCCCACAGCTCTAGGTCAGTGTTCCCAACCTTTATTTAGCCAATGCAGTCACTTAATAATTAAAATATAATCATTTTCTGTACTTAATTAAGTGAAATTGGACCGTTTGTCATAGCACCCCACCCCTAATGATCTCTCACAGCACCTTGGTTGAAAATCACTGCTCTATGTGAAAACTCAGTCCTTCAACTTGTGTGACAAAGCTACAATGGTTTGTTTATTGGGTTGCATTTAACCTGAGCTCCAGTTTTGGCCACAACAGCAAAGCCCAAAAGCCAAGCTAGTCACTTGTGATTTATTTCATATTTCCATTTGATTGGGGACTGTTGTGGGGCAATCAGGCGCTCTGCGCTGTGCTGTGGCTGAACTGTTTACATAGCACCGCTGGAGACATGTTGACATTGAGGAGGGCTGAGATGAATGGCGGAGCCGCTCTCAAGGTCTGGACAGTATTTAGATCTTATTGCCCGTTGTTGGGAATGACAAGTCAACACCAGGAATGAAATGGGGTTGGTGGGGTTTGGGGGGGGGTGACAGGATGGGCAGAAAAGAAAGAGGAAATTAGATTGAGCTGGAACAAAGAGGAGAGCAAGTGGGGAGTGTTGTAGTTCATTTTGTTGTGAGGTTTGCTGTTATTCTGGCTATTTCCCTGAACAAAGGTTTTGCATAATGTTTAATTTAAAAATGATCTATACAGCTCAGCCAAAATGATTATTAATTGATTGTTCGGAATTATGAGGTTGGAGTGGAATTGGTTGTTGATTAATTGTGCCTTGAAGCAAGAGTAGTGTTGAATGATTTCTTTTCAATGAGGTGCACTCACAACGTCAGCTTTGTGAAATTGAGCTACATACATGCAACTCTCCACTCCGGGCACAGTTTGTTCTCACATAAGTACAACAGGCATCAAAACAGAAGTTCAAAGCATTAGAGTTTCTTTCATTCCTTTATAATAATATCTAAAACAAATAAGTGTGCAGTGATCAGAAATATTCATACCCGTCGTCCCTGACAACCACAGTTTTTACGAATTCACAATATTTGAAGGAACAGGATGTAGTATGTGAACGCTGTGTTTCCTGGCGGCCGCGGTGCAAATGAGAAACCCCGTCGTCCGGAGCACACACACAAAACTAAACATGACATTACCTAAATGGGCGTAACACAACTTGGAGGCTGTCCGTAGTGGGTTGAGAAGCATACATACGATATGCACCGGCATCACACGCTTGCCACCCACAACTCTTCTACAGTTAAACCATGTGTTTAATTTATCTACAGTACAATGCCAGCCATGGCATACCTATTAATGTTGAATGTGTGTGGGAGCATGCCACATTGCTACAATGCTCAAGTAGGTCGAAATCCAGCGTTGGGCTACTGCAACTTAAAACGTGTTTTGTTTTCTCCTTAATTGAGATAGCAGTGGTTGTGATTTGGGCTGAACAAATAAAAGTTGATTTGATTTGGATTTTTTATATCCCATTCATCAGAACTACATCCAGTTTTCTTTGGGTGGGCGGAGTCTGTCCATGGGTGGGCACTGCCCACCCCTGGCCCCTTGGCAACGCCCCTGTATGGAACATTATTGAGCAGCAGTATACAGTACACGTGCCTCTCCCTGAGCTGATGCCGATTCTGGAGCCTAGCCTGTCAGGGGGTCTTCATTCAACTCTGCCAGGGCAACAAGATACCCAGCATCCATGTTTCATCTGGAGAAAGCCTTGGTAGAACGTGACCAACATCAGGGACCCCCACTAAGATCATAACGGGCCAGCAGGAACATTCTGGCATTTGTGGTAAACCGCAAGCCAGAATGTAGTGCACTTTTGAGCCTCTGGGTTTCAGCAGCTTTGTCCCCACCGCTAACCCTAACCCATACTGTGATGGACTGTGAAAAACACACAAATAAAAAAAATGGCTAGAGTCCAACGGCGCACCATTGTTGCGGCCGCCGAGGATGTGGTGTATAAGTGTGTATAAGACAGATTGCGTTAAACGGAAGAGTTTATGGTTGTGAGAAAAGTTGAGAGAGTTGGAGGGTACCCATCCTGCAAACATCTGCCAAATAACAAAATGAGCTACACTGAACAACATGCTCCCCAAAAAATATATTAAAGATAAAGAACATACAGATGGAACCGTCACACTGGAATCTCCCATTTTAACCAGACTAAACCCCAGTGGAATACAACACCCCTGCTCTCCTGCGCTCACAAGGCCGCGGGTCACTGAGGCTAGGAACGGGAAACAAAGAGCCTTCAGTTTTTGAAACTTCTTCCTAGTCAGTGTTCAACTGTTCACATTGAGTTGCATCAAAAACCGTAAAAGTTTGGGGAGCCTAATCAATTTACGAAAGGTTGGGGTTTTTTTTTGTTATGTTTTGTTTGACTCCCGAGCAAGAGTCAAATCTTTGAAAAGCAGGAGGCTGACATCTTTGGGAAAAAAAAAAGACATGCACTGAACCCACGCCTTTGTGTTCTTTTGGTCTTTGTTTGTAGAGGGTTCATACATGGAGGAGGAGGTAGTTGGCACAGTGCACCAACCTCAAGTAGCCTATATACACACACGCACGCACACACTAATCTGCACACTCACTTGTTCTGTCTTTAAAGCGATGTATAATGCCGTTAGATTATTATTTTAAGTCATGGAACTGATTTCATTGCCAAATGTCAAATCAGATGCAGATGACTAGGAGGGTTCTTTATGCTAATACGGCGATTAATATTCTGATGATATGTCTACATGAAGCCTGAGTGTGTTTTAATATCCCAGAGAAGGTGTGTGTCTGTGTGCAAGTGCGCGCGGAGCTCCACACGGAGATGATGATGATGATGATGATGATGATGATGGTGGTGTACCCACGGGCGAGCCGACGCACCAGCTAGCCTGTGTCAGCTCGACGGGAGCGCCTTGCTGTTTTACCGCAGGAAGTAACACAAAAGAGCAGCAGGAATGTTTATGAACACCTCCAATCCCCGAGGACCTGCGGGCTGACCTGATTATCGCTGGCCTGTAATTCAACAGTCGGCAAGGTGCTGCTACGCCTAAAGGGGTCTGAAAGAGTGTGCGTATGAGTGTGCGTGTGTGTATTCCATCAATGATAGGTATCATTAGACATCATTAGAGGGTTGGATCGAGTCTCGAGCTACTCGGGTTTTGCATGTAAGGCTGTTTCTGTCAGACTCGCTCCGGGAAGATCACTCACAGCGTAGCCCTGAAGCGACACATGCACACGCTCAAAACACACAAACAGACTCACGCACAGTGAAAACTGGGTATTTATCAGTCAAGCTTGTTTTGTTATTGCAGGCATTCTTTTGACATGAGCTCTGACTGTGGCCTTTGTAAAAGAGGAAATCAAATAACAGGGCCGAGAGGAGCAGCGCTGCCATCCCCTCCAGCATATACAAACAGAAATAAACCACTGCAGTCTATGTCTAACAATAGGAAAACAACTTTTACTTCAAGGCTATTGCAAACTTTGAGTAGTCATGCTAAAAGGCATGTGTATGCATCTTCCTGCTTAGGCATTCTGAGACACTCATTTCCCCAGACAGCTATTTGTTTAGTTATATTTAGCACCACAGTCAGGATGTGTCATGAGTGATTTGGTTGATCAGCTGTGGATTCGTGGAACTGATCAGGGAATGTAGCATTTGAACTGGTAGAGCATATTTTTTTTCAAGTAGGAGGCAGCAGTAACGACCTGGCCTTCAATCATCCTAGTGACCTACACTGTGTAGCAGCCACGAAACATCTCAATACATCATTGAACCAAGCATATCAATGGAAAGAGCAGGAGAGAGGCTGAGTGGAAGCCAAAGTGTAGCTGAGTGCTGCCATCTTCTGGCTAGCTGCCACACAGAAAGGGCAAACAATTGCATTGATGCAACTGTAAAATGATTAAATAATCAATCAGAGGTTTGGCAAGGTCCCTGAGATTTGCCTGAATGTTATTTAATCAGAAGGTTGGACAATTCTATACTTATTTGGAACAATGGGGAGGGCCATTTTTGGTTCCCGGAACGGGTGTAAAAAGGCAAGATGCATAAAAGCATACAATTAGCATCTCAGAACTAGCGTTCTGACTTCAAAAGCAATAGATGACTTTTAGAAACACACGTCATAAAATATCAGTACAAGTACTTACATTTTAGTACTCGCCAAAACCAAGTACTGATACTTGAGAATACCAGTCTTGCTCTTGTGATGAAAATGTTTTATATTAATCAAATATCGTCAAAAGTCAAGATGGCGGTCAGGTCGGTGAAAATAAACTCTACGCTCATTGAAAAGCATTGAACTTTGTGTTGTTGTCAATTGATTTGGGAGGATTATTTTGATTTCAAAATGTGATGAAATGCCGTTTAACTTCTGTAACAATCTGCCTGCAGAGGCAAAAGTGTGATTTTGATCACACTCAAGAACGAGTCTTACCACTTCAAGGGGAAGTCAACCTAAAACATATTTTATTCAAGAATATGTTCTATGCAGGCACACTAGTTGAAACAGGGCATTCGGATTAATATTGCGTTTATGGAATATTGCAAAATCCACTAGTTTTTAGCCATCTCGGCCATTTTGTCACTTTTGTGAAGTGAGATGGCTAAAAACTAGTGGATTTTGCTGCTTAACTCATATTCTACACACACTATATTAATCAGAATGCCTTGTTTCAATTAGTGGGCCAGCATAGAACCTATTCTTGTTAAAATATGTTTGAGTTGACTTCCACTTTAAGACGTGCTCACTGCAAAGCACTGAGGTCTTTGTTAGCTTCCATTTCGAACCATCCAGTTCCACTCTCTTCACTCCTTTTACCCACTTTCTCCGACATTCACGGTCCACACTGTAATATGAAACAATAATTTAGTTTCCATCATGTTATGGTTGTGATTTCCAACCTCACAACAACTTCTGGGCATGATATTCTGCGAGCTCTATATGCTAGTCACAGGATTAGCTTCAAAACTTTTCAAACATTTTTTTTTGTATTTATTCAAAATAATGTTGTACTGTACTGGGCATAGCACGTCCGCCTCACAGTTCAGAGGTCGTGGTTTCGATCCCGGCTCCGGCCTCCCCGTGTGGAGTTTGCATGTTGTGCCCGTGCCTGCGTGGGTTTTCTCCGGGTACTCCGGTTTCCTCCCACATTCCAAAAAACATGCATGGTAAGTTGATTGGACTCTCTAAATTGCCCCTAGGTGTGATTGTGAGTGCGGATGTTTGTCTCTGTGTGCCCTGCGATTGGCTGGCAACCAATTCAGGGTGTCCCCCGCCTACTGCCCGAAGAAAGCTGGGATAGGCTCCAGCACGCCCCGCGACCCTTGTGGGGATAAGCGGTAGAGATAATGGATGGATGGATGGATGTACTGGGCATTTTAAGCAGAGGTGGACAATTTACAAAATGTTGCCAGTCCGTCCTGGGCCGCCATCCATCATTGTCAGTCCGTCATTTTTCAAGATGAACCAAACTATACTGGTTAGTTGGCCATTCTGTCAAGTTTTAACCGGGATCCCAGCATTGCTTCTGTCCATAAATTTGGTTCGCCAAATCTATCGACAATCCGTCAAAACAAAAAACAAAAAACAAACGTCATAGTCCAACAGATCAAAAATCCAATTTGATTAAAACAGTAAATGGAGCACATTATAAATCAGTATATCTACATCATCCGATGCGTGCCCAAAGAGCTTTACAGACGCACACACACGCACACACATCTCGCCCGTCATTTTTTAAAAGTTTCTCGTCATTTGCCAGTAAAACGGGCATCCGTCAGTGACGGACTGATGGACCTTCCATCAGTACAGACAGAATGCCCATCTCTGATTTTTAAGATACAAAGAAAGCCCAACACAACTTTGTACTGCATTGCATGTTTTTAGGCCTTAAAAAAAAGTACCTTAATGGAACGGACAATCGGCCTTCTTGGATGACCCCTTCCCAATTAGTCCATTAGAGGTTCCACTGTATCTGCATGGTATCAGTACATCCCTACAAATATAAAACTTTGCATCTCATGAAAACTTCATGACAGGAACTAAAGTTCTTCTCTTTTCTTCTCAGGTACTACACCAGCTGCAAAAAGCTCATGGCTACCCCGTGCTAACCCCGCCGCACTCGTCAAGATAATAAGTGGTGACGCATAGTGAGTTATTGCACTGACTACAAGGCCGCTGCTTCTTCTCACAGTTACGGTTTGATCTTTTATTTACAGCTCTTTTTGCTCGGTATTTCAGGACAATTATCCTATCTCTTTGCAGTCAACACACTATAAAGGAAGGCCAAAGTCTTTGGACAGCGGCGTGCAAAATCAAATGAAAAAGCAAAGGTTCAGCTGGCCACTTTGGACTCCGCTTTGGCTTTGTCGAAGGTATGGAGAAGTATGGAAGGCGTCTTAACTTGAAATGGTTCACATAAAGTAGCCAACAGATTGAAACGTGCTGTAGACACAAAGATGGAACATTACATATAACAAGGTGGAGGACAAACCGTTTGATTTCAAATGCAGTAGCATATTATTCGCTCAAGTGGTTGTCTGCATCAGGGAAATAGAACCGCTACCTCAAACTATTATTCTGCCATTAGTTTTCTGCGGGTCACGATTGTGGCATAATGCAATAGCATTCATCTATTCCATTCATTTTAGTTCTTAGAGAGCGCCACACAATTTAATTACCCATTCTCCTCCCTGAATGTGGGAGCGGGAGAGAGCGTCTCGCCCTCCTCCCGCCACTCGCTCACTTCTCGTAAAGGATCGAGGGTGCCGAAACAATGATGGATCGAGTCTGAAAAGTGCATTATTTCAGATGCATTTTTGATTATTTCTACCCTTTCCCTTTTTTTTTTTCCACCGGTAATGCAATAAGCCTGATATGCTCTGAGTTCTGTCAGAGACATGCGATTGCAACAGCTCAGGGATCGCTTCCCATTGGCGAGGAAGTCATTGTTTCTGAGTCCTCTGTTTTATTTTTCATTTACTTACTCTTCTTTTGCTTTTTTCTATTTTTTATTTTATTTTTTTCCCGTGTCTGTCTTTCCTCACAGCCTTTGAGACTTGGTCCGCCTATCCGTCTTCAGCTCGGAGACATTCTCATTTGGACCAGTGCCTCGGATGCCCCAACAGATAGTTCCTCATTGAAACAATTTCAAGGACCTCTTCAAAGGGAATGAATCAATAGTTCTCAAATGCGGGGTTAAAGCAGATGTTATGCTGATATTGTTCAACTGCAGTCACTCCCTTAGCCCCTTAATGCCAGGCAAAGCCCATAACCTTGCATTTTGGTTAATAGAATTCAATCTGTAAAATGGGTGGATCGATTTCGCCAAATATAACCCAACACAACTAACTATATACTCCAAAACGAAGCAGAAGATAATCCTCGGGGCTAATCCTCTCATGACGGAACTTCTGACAGTCAAACAATGCAAATGTTTTCAGTGTCTATAAAGCACAGAAGCTGCCAGTAAGAATTGATCCCTAAGCCCCACAAGCTCTTCTCAGCCAAACCAATAGCGGGGAGTTCCTTTGTTTCGTGATACAAACATATACATGTTTGGTTGCTTGATTTTATTAGGGATTTATGGAGGATGGGTGAATTCCTAAATGCTTGTTTCTTTATTTAAACCCAACACATTTCCATTATGGGCAGGATTTATAAAACACGAGTTGAGACACTAATGGGTCATTTCATATATGTCTTTCAATGATATTTTCCTCACTCAGTAGGTTGCGTGTTCATCTGTTTAGGTCTTGTTTGAGTTGGTTATTTTGTTAGTGATCATGTGATTTTTAGTGTATCAAAAACTCTGTACTTTGATGTTGTAAAATTTCTTAAAAAAATAAAAAGGCAAAAGATGAAATGTAAAATATCCTTTTGCACAGTTGTATTCTGGATTGGCTTTAAATTAAACAGACATTGCCTTTAATATCAAGATACATCATATCAGATTAGGTTGAAAGTTGAGGCTCTTATTCAATTTTGCCCCTCTAATTCAAGAAAAAAAAAAAAACAGAATATGACTGAAACTTAATTCCCTCCACGTGACAAATGATTAAGCCTTGGTAGAGAGCCCTGTGCTCCGGAGTTCCCTTCTGACGTTTTACACATTTGATCTGGTAATTCAAGATATGTCCATCATTACTTTCTGTCATTGATCTCTTGAGATATCTGTTACGGCAAAATGTACTGTAGCTACTGTTATGTTATACTGCTTGTTAATACACAAGAAAGCGTTCAGTCGAACACCAAAATCTCTTTTGGCACGCTCGAGTACCTCCCATACTGTGACTGTACCGTATATCCCGCACCTCACTAACCCCTTCCTTCGGAAGTGGTGTTCAGCTCGACTTTTCTTTGATTTGGGTAGCAGCTCTACACACAGAGCTGCACCGCACCACTGGGTCAAGAGCGCAGGTGAAGCAGTCCAGGTAAGCTTGGCAGGAGAACGCAGACTGTTGCTGGCTGTCTGCAGGGTGTGTGACGCTCAGATGGGCTCTGAAGCTCCATCTTGGCATCCCGCTTCACACGCAAACACCGAAACGCCAAGGTGATAATGTACAGTACACAGCATTGGCCGGGCTCCATCGTGCATGCGCGTGCATTTGCCACAGTCCTTTTTTTGAACATACAATGGAACTGCCTCATCCCTGATTGTTTTATTAGTGTGTTAAAGATTGTTGCTTAGTGAAACAAACAACAATTATATAATTCGGGGTACGATGTTTATTAGGGTGAAGGCCTCTATTTTTACAATGCATTTTCCTGATAATATTAAAAAACAAACATTTTATTAGAATTCATATAAAGCAGAAGTGTAGTTTACGGCAAAATCAAAAAAAAGGACTGCTATGGTGAAATGCAGAGAAAAGGCAAGAAATGATCCTGAATGGACAAAAATCAATAAGCTGCGTAGTCACCGTATCATGACCGTGGACACACACAGCATTGCGCGGACGTCAGAAGCTATTGGAGGACGCCAGCTCCATGTAGCACCAGATTCATTTATTTATAGATCAGCTGAGAAACCATTTACACACTTCATTAGGTGCTGTTGATTTGGTTAGCAACAGTTTTGAAACTGGAGCAGCAGTTAACTATTTCATGCTTGTGTGTAAACAATACCTGTGATTTTTGGTTATAACATATATTGAAATAATTGTTTATTTTTGCAAGTAACGCAATAAGTTTTCATTTTATGATTGTGTTATTTTGCCAAAAAATGACAATTACTGCAAAATAACGCTGACTCAATCCACTCAAAATGGATGTGAATAGGAAATTAGCCAACTAATGAGCTCTAAATAACATTTATGAATTATGAAACCACTGTCATTAGCATCGCTCCCACCGTGTCATTCATGGATGCTTTTTTTGGGGGGGGGGGGGGGCAGTGGGGTGACGGACGAGGTTGCAGGACGATTATTTTTATGAATAAGGATGGAGGGACGATGACGGAAGGGTGCCCAGGTAGCGGATGGAGGACGGTAGATGGACCAGCAAAATAGGTTAAAGTGCCCATCCCTGCAAAACAGTAGATGGTGAGTACTATATTATATAAGAGCAACTTCAACAATGCAGTGTTTTGTAGTTTAAGCAAGATGGTGTTGTATTTTTTCTCCTCCCTGAAAAGTCATGGTTTTGGATCTGCTGGTATTCCGCTCAGCAGTGATGTTATGCAATATTTAGAGGACGATATTGAGCCTTGCATTACTTAGGATTACTCTCTAACTTGATCAATTTCTGTTTTTATTACACTGTACAACACTACTGGTCATATGCCACCTTTAGGCAATGGGAGTGTTTAACTGTAAATTAGGATCAGGAGGGTTTACAAACAAATGTGCAAATAATTCAGCATTTTAAGAACGGTTAATACATCCAACATAAACATCACTTTCCTACCAATTTTAGGGGAAAAAAACCTAACAACTTACAATATTTTGAATCCTTATGTCCTCAAAAAAGTGGTATAACATTTCACAAAATGTCTCACACACACACACGCACACACAGTCGGCAGATGTTTAGCAGGCCGGAGGTCTCCTGGCGCGGCCTTCTCCGGTGACATTTTGCTCACTGGGTGAGTGCGGCACCGTGGCCGTGCTGATGTGATTGGCTTTGTGCTTTGCTGTCGCGGTGACCTGCGGAAGATTGATGGAGGGGTGGGGCTGGGGTGCGTGTGGGTGGCTTGCACCTCGGTGGATGTGTGGAGCCATTTTAGAGAGCGGACAGGCTTGAAAGGTCAGAGCTCTGAGGTGAAGCCCCTGGTATTGACTTTACAGAGATTCACCGATGAGAGCTGAACACCTGCGATGATCCCACAGCTCTGTGGGCGTGAAAACTTGCACACCATCAAAATGCTGCTCGGTACGCTTTGGCTTGATTGCAATACTTGAGATGAAGCAATTGCCTCTGTGGTCGAAAGAGGCAAACATTATTTCCGCTTAGTCGTAACAAGTTAAATTACCGGATGTATTTCAACCTGCCACATTTTTATTTGTAATTGATACCCTTGTCACGGCATCGTGACTTGGACTGTTGTGTCATTTTGGCAGATTTAATAGATTCAGGTTCAATTCTAGTTTGCGGTAGTAATTAGTTGTTGTCCTTTGTGGCCATGTGGCCATCTTTCTAGCGTCCATTAAATAGTTCAGCTCAGAATATACAGTCTTCTGGTAGCTACTATTGGCATTAGCATAGGTTCTCTGGAAAAACTTTCAATCGGTGATGAAAACCCGGGACCGGGATTTGCTGTATTTTAATACTGGTCCGTGTCTTTGCTCCATGTCGTGTTCACGTTTGAGCTGCAGTGACCAGAAACCGAGGCCACCTCTTCAGGCGATTGGTTATGATTGTTTGCTGTGGACCAGGGCCCATATTATGGTGTTGGCACAACCAAATCAAAACTGTCAAACATGAACACCCCCGAAAAGTATAGTTCATTGGTAAACTGTACCTTTATCTTTTTCCTTCTCATATAACTCTGCATCTTTTGTCTTCCCTCACATTTCTCTTCTTCCTTCTCCTCATTCCATCTTTCCATCCTTCTCTCAGCACCGGTCAGTGTGTTTTCTTTATGACGTTTCCCTTCATTGTTCTTCAGTTCACAGCGCCGTGCCTTTATGTTTCCTGCCCCGTCTCAGTCTGTGCCCAGCTCCATTCGTCTTACCGCCACCTGGCAGCACTGGCTGCCTCTCAGCATTTCCTCATCTGATGCCGTTCTGTGGGCTCAGGATCTCTCACTCGGGGCGGCCCCAAGCCCGAGGAACCTGCCGGGCTAATTAAAGGAAAACAAACGCTGCGCATTCCAGACGCTTACCACGCAAAACACTGCTTATTAGGCCTAAAAGTCAAACTTCATGATTCATTAAGAAGAGGAAATGTGAGCAGACAGATCAGAGAGGCTAGAGAACCATGGAGAGATGAAGCCAAGGAGGAAATGGAGAAGTGTGTGGGAAGGAAGAATGAGTGTGTTTCTAATTTCAATTGTTTTAAGTGTGGCGCCAGAATTGATGGCTTGTTTAGTACAATGAATATGTATATTCAGTGGCTGTATATAGTCTACACAACCCTGTTTAAAAGCTTGTTTCGAGATTAAAAAAAAGAGTCCACGATAAAGATTTTTCCACCATAACCTGTGAAAAAATTGTAGAGAAAAAATAAACAACTGACATAGCGTGGTTCCACAAGTGTGACTATCCATAATTGGGGGTGTGGTTGTTTTCATAATAAACCAGTCTGGGAGTCAACACAAACCTGTCATCAATTAAAGGCCGTCTGATCAACAAATATTTTTTGTCACATAGAGCTTCCACGACATCGGAGAAGTGTAAACTGTTCAGAGGAATCAGTCAAGAAAAGGGTACAAAACAATTTCCAAGGCACCATGGAACACAGTGAAGTCCATAATCATCAAATGACAAAAATATGGGTGACTCTACCAAGAAATGGACACCCTTCCAAAGTTGATGAACATGCGAGAACAGATCAGGGAGACTGACAGCAACATTGAAGGAGTTGCTGGAATTTCTGGCTCGGACTGTCTTTTTACCACAATCTCCGATCTTTGGCATATGCCTGGACTATACGGTGGGCTACAATTTTCAAGAAGTTGTACCGAGGGATAACGATCCATACCGCTGGGTCTCAATTGAGTCCAATCCAGGCCAAAATGACTGGATCGGTATCGGATTGTTTTTATTCGAACCAGTCCGATACAATCCAATAGCTCAAACTATATAATAATAATTTACATGTATTTTATAATAGGGAATTATTTATGGCAGTTTTGCAATGGCATTGATGTAAAATGTGACTTTTGTGGTTATACACTGGGATTATTTTTTTCAATTTTACTTTTTGCAGTAAGCACTTTTTTATTCTATGCTGCTGTTTTTACAGAGCTGTTTTATCAGCTGTGAGCTAGATGTTTTAATAAAGCCACAGCAGTTACACATGTCTTCAGTGTGTTTTGCTTTTGCTTGAGGGGACCGGAATAGGTGTTGTACAGTTAACGTGGGGTTTTTGATTTCAGTATCAAGCAAATTACCAGAGGTGGGCATTTGACTACTGTAAAGTTTTCCGGTCCGTCATTCAGCATCTCTCAATCCGTCTAATTTTCAAACGGAACCAAACTGTAATCTGTCCATCAGTCCATCATATTATTTTAACCGCACTTCTTTCAGTAAACATCAAATGTCCGCCAGGCCATCTATCATCAATCCGTGAAAAAAAAATATCCAACAGATGAAAATTCCATCCATCCATCTATCCATCCATCCATTATATGAACTGATTTGTCGGCTGGCTTCCCGAACAGCTCTACACTCACAAACATTTGACATTTCACATAGCCTACACTTAATTGCCAATCTATTGAACTGTACGTGGGAGGGAGCCTGCTGCCGATTTAACTCTTAATAAAGTTTTGCTGATAGACAGATCGGTCCGTCGGTCAGACGGAATGCCCACGTCTGCGAATTACATCCACATATTTTTAACAACTTTTAGAGTGACAAAAAGAATCGGATCGATATAGGATCGGTATCGGCCGATCCTCAAGGCTGCAGTATTGGTATCGGATACAAAAAAGTGGTATTGACTCGAGCAAACCCTAGTTATAGGTATGTTATAGGTCACACGGTGAATGTTTTAACATTTTTTTTTTATCTTGTTTTTTCAGATTAAAAACAATTTGCATTTGAACTTGGGTATACTGTAGAGACTTTATGTTAACTGTACTATACTGCTAGGTGAAGCTTTGTTTTAGCAAAATCATATGTAATGTATGTGGTGACATACGTTTTAACCACTTCATCTGCACATTGGGATAATGTTTGTTGCAAGCACGCACACACTGTGGTGCATTTTGTGACGGAGCTACCGGCACTTTGTCTTTCACCTCCTTGCATGCAGCAGCTTTCCTTCGTGTGATATTTAGCTTTGCCTCTAATGAGTTGTAAGTGGCCAATACTTTCTTCAGCAGGAAATTCGTGTCAAACTAATTAACTTTTAATGATAGGAAACCCACTGATTAGAGTGTTTTCCTTGGCAAATGAGCCTATTAATTCTGTTAGTTTGAGGAGTCGAGTGAGAAGGCCTCTCGCTTCAGCGGTCTAAACCACTCCTCTTCTCGCTCTCTCTCGCACACATACACAGATACGAACTTGGATGCACACAAGAGCACACAACCTCAGCCAAGCCCTTGCTCAGTCTGTTTGACCATCTGCTGAAGCCGCCCCTCTAACAAATCGTCCATTAAACCCGCTGCCCACTACTGCTCTCAAGTGACGGAAGTCTCAAGATGTTCTGTTGGGTATTTATTTGCAGAGCTGGACATTCCGTCTATCCATCACTGACGGACGCCCGTTTTGCTGACGGTTGGCGAATGACAGGAACATTTTAAAATAGACGGACTAAGCATAGTCGGAAGCACCTTTATTTAAGCCGACATTCGTCTGTAGTCCGTCATTAGTCTATTTTTCGCAACGGGCCTTCAATGGCGGCAGCGAAGAACAATAGTGAGTCGTAGTTGCCTGGGGGACAGATTTGAGTGATGGACCAGGCATCCATGGCGCAGTAAGTCACTCTTCTCTCTTTCTGTTCAAATATCGGCCAGCTGGGGGAGTTTAGATGGAAGCCCGTTTAAAATGATAAATTATATCGTCGTAGACGGACGACGGAAAGGTGCCCACGTTGCAGACGGATGACGAATAGCGGACGCTGAATTTTTTTGTAAAATGCCCAGCTCTGTTCATTTGTCTTTATTGAGTTTGGATATAAATTTGTTGCAGGAAAGCACATTTAGTCCTAACTTCTCCTCAAGAAGAGGCCTTTGCAGATAAATACTCATTTTCCATGGGTGATAACAGGCATGTGAAAAAGATGATGCCGTTTTTTTGTTTTTTTTGTATGGCAGAAAAATACGCAAGTAAGTATCAGTAAACAATTTACAGCCTACTAGGGTTGAACAATTATTGGAAAATAATCTAATTGTGATTCCCTCATTCAATATTACGAGTGTGATTTATAATATGCTTTTTTCAAGGTCAGCCTATGTATTTAGAATAATAAACAAATGCATTATTTGTGATTTTTTTTTTTTTAATTGCAGAAATTTACCCATGTGTGTTTCTTTGGTTGTCCTTTATGCGCATGACATTTTCATGATACAGGGTGTTTCTCAGGAAGTATGGCCCAGCCGGATGCTCAAACGCTGACCCACTTAGAGAGTCAATATTTTTTCCTCTTGACATGCACACACACCAGTGTAATGAAAGAGCCCTTTTATACCCTTAAAATGTATCAGTTTCAAAAGCAGTTGTTACCAATAAACTGGCAGAATGTCAATGAAACACAATACAATTTAATTGTGTCCCATGCTGTCCATCAAGTGACAATACGTTGGCAGAAAAAAAAAATTACGTTACGCTCATTTCCACTGTCCATGAGATACCAATTTACTCCTGTAATGTACTGTATACTTCCACTGGAATTACTTCAGTTGAACAAGAAGTTCAATGAGTTCATTTTAAAGTACGATTTAAAAAACAACTCTTTTGCTCTTTTGTTCATTTTACGACACCCAACGTGTCGAGCGCGGTGTCCAGTTTTATTGTTAACGCACGATAAATGAAATAGATCGCGATGGGGATTAAGATGATAAATAGACGTATTTGAATGTAGGTGGTTGATATTTATGGGTATTTGATCGGCTCGCTAAGTGTATATATTAGCCGCGCGTGGCTGATTCTATGTGAGATGTGCCTGTTTGACTTCATTTTCACATTAGAGTGGGTTCAACTGCCAACAGTGCATCAGAAATCACTAATTTAGTAGAGCTGCATCGGATGTGATGGGAGCAGAGCGCCACTCTGCACTATTCCCTGAACGGGCCAGTTTTGATGTTTTGTGATCGGCGCGGGCCTCTCAGAACCTGGCAAATGTGTCTGTTTCATCTCTCAATTACTGTCAGAGTTTGAAGTGCTGATGTTCCACCTTCATCCGTCACAATATGGCTCAAGTTTGTTGAAGTATGTGAAATAAAGGCAAGCCGGCGAGCCCAAAAACAAAAGCGGGAGACACGCGGGCCCAGCAGCTGTTGAGGTTTCAAAGCCTGCCCGAGCACTTAAGATGAAATCCATTTTGTTTCAAGTTGCGCACCCCGCCTGCCTGATGAGGGCTCAAGGGGTGAGGAGAGAGAGAGAGACAGATGGAGATGGAGAGAGGCCGAGGGAGCGCACCAGAGAGAAATCTGTTTGATTTGTCAGAAGTTTTTTAATTTAATCTACAGCTGTCAGGATGCCGGCGATCCACACCTCATCGCCGCCTTTTATCTGACTGATTTCACCCCAGGCGCCAGACACTCGCCTTTAATACACACACACACATACACACACGCACCCCCCCCCCCACACACACACACACACCCACACACGCACGGGCGCACAGATGAGGAACAGGGGTGAGAGGATGTACAACTATTAATTTGCTCAAGTACACAAAGAGTGTTGCAAATAAAAGTAGAGAGCAAACAGCGATTCTTGTATCCGGGTTTTAAAGTAAATTTGTAAAGCTGATGCGTAAAGCCGATGACAAGCAAAGTACACTTAGAGGCTAAGTACTGCCCTGAATCAGATGCTTAGTTAAGCATATCAAGATGTTGTCCAATTACGATGGATTCATGTAGCGGGCAGAACATGTATACATTGGAACTGTTTATGACTGGTTTTTTACGTGATGTATCAGTTGCTCTGCATTTGCTATGGTCCTTTTATGCTTTGTTCTTTATGAGGTCATATGGGCCTTACTGTTTAAAAGTTTGAGTTTGACAGTGACTCTTTTGTCAGTACGTCAAACCTTCTTCGAGTGAGGATGCAAACTCTCCTCCAGGTCTGATCTCTGTCGTTACTTTGTATTTTTGTTGATAAAACTTTTTACTCTTCAACTTCCGTGTCATGTCTGCGTATGGGTCCAAATCCCGATCCACACGTGACAGAATGTACTGACCATTCATGGACCCAGCAGACTCAGACACAATCCCTCAAGCTGAAGACATCACCACCTGCTCCTAACCATCAATCCACCTCCAATCAGGGAGTGATTGTCTCACTGGCTGCTGCTTTGCTTTTTCAACCTCACATGTCGCTCCTCCACAATGGGTCGCTCAGGCCGTCGAACGTCCCAGTCTGCCTCCAACCACCTTCAGCCTGCCAACCACCCCCACACCCTTCGTGTAAACTCTTTTCTTCCACGTCTCTCTTATCTCTGCCATCTACTTGTCCTAGTTTTGCACATTCCCCTTCCAGTTTAAAACCCGATGTTTTGCTTTCAGACTCAGATTTTTCTTCGACTGTGAAGATGGCCATGATTTGGTTAATGTTCTTTCTGATTCTGGTTCTGACCTTGATTTTGGGCTTCCTGGTCTTTCAAGCCCCTTTCAGTTTTTGTCCGATTCACATTTTGACACTGATTTTGGTTTTCCCGGTCGCTTACCCAGCCATCATTCAAGGCCTTGTCAGTTTTTGTCATGCTTTTCTGATGACGATCCCTTAGTGTCCACTCCAGAACACTTCCCATCAGACCCTGGCTTGGGCGCCCGCTTGGCCATTTACACGGGATTCCTGCGGGGTGGTCAACGTAGGCGCCTGAGTAGAGATTCTGGTTCCTCCTCAGCCTTTTCAGAGTCACGTCTTTACGAACCTATACCCAAGCCACTACAATACCCGCCTTTTTTGGCACCTCATTCACTACATAATTCTTCACCTAGTCCCGTTCATCCTGTTTCTTCTAGTTTACCTTCCTCACTATCTGTACTTCCAACTCCTCGTGTGCGTCTCAACCAGGGATGGCAGGTTGATGCGGCAGGCCCCCAAGCCAGAAGTGCCAGGCCCCCTCCCTGACACCTCAGTGACTACAGGCTCCCATGCCGGCTCCTCTGCACCCGGTACCTTGACAGTGCCAGGCCCTCTTCCCGGCACCTCAGCAACTACAGGCTCCCATGCTGGCTCCTCTGCAGTGTCAGGCCCCCTTCCCAGTGTCTCAGCAAATGCAGGCCCCCATCCTGATGCATTAGCGGAGCCAAGACTCTTTCCTGGCACCTCGGCAACTACAGGCTCCCACGCCGACTCTTCTGCAGTGCCAGGTCCCCTTCCCGGCGCCTCAGCAAATGCAGGCCCCCGTCCTGGCTCCTCAGCACCACCAGGCTCTGATTCTGCAATGGCGGCGCAAGGCCTTCGGCTGCCTTCTGACTCTGGTCTGGTCGTGCAACCTCTGCGGCTGCCCTTGGATTCTGCTATGGTCGCGCAAGGCCTGAGGCTGCCTCCATCCCCCGTGTGGCCCTCTGTTCGCCCACCTGACCAGCTCCATCGAGAACCCCTTATCTGGCCTTTGGGACGGTCACTGGATTGGCCCCGCCAAAATTCTCTCATCTGGCCTCCAGGTCGCCCACCAGACTGGCCTAGCCAAGACCCAAGTCTTTGTTGGTTCATTGTTTCTGTTGCGTTTTTGTTTGCCGTCTTAGTCAAAGTTGCAAGCAGGTTATGTACACCTGTGCTCGTTTACCAAGATCCCTTGTGTTACCTCCCTTTGTACACTTTGGGCCTTGCCAGTGTTGTTCGTTGTCTGTATTTGGTTTATTGTTTTCTTTCAGTCTTAGTTGATCCATTGTCTTTGTCGGGTTTAACTGCTCTTTGTTTGCTATCTTGATCCACATACAGCTAGTTTACTTGTGTTTAATTCTTGTTGTTTTATACTTATGTTTTTTGGGTGTTTTTTTTGTTTTTTTTTACCTTGTTTCTTCTTTTGTTGTTTTAGATTCTGGGCACCCGGTGATGCCTCTTGGAGGCCGGGGGGTTACTGTTATGAATGGTTGTTTACGTGATTTATCAGTTGCTCTGCAGTTGCTATGGTAATTTTTTGCTTTGTTCTTTATGTAATCATATAGGCCTGAACTAATACATAGATTATGTTGAAAGTTAAAATGGTACTCAATGCAGGTTGACTTTTGGAACTCAGAAGTCAACTGGTGTCACGGATCGTGGATTGTGTTCGACTTTGCAGGTGCCATGCAAATACTGTATGAAAAAGAGCTGGAAGTATTTATGTAAATAGCATCAATTCAAACTGAAGACATTGCTCATGGACAATTTACTGTCTGTGTCAATTATTTACCGCTTCCTAAATATGTTGTTCTGTTGCAAGCTTTTGGCATGACAATAAGTGTAATTTTCTTGACGAGACACTCCAGAACAAATGCTGGAATTTTCTCACGACTTTCACTTGTCCTCCACAGTTAGTGGCACATATGTTCAAAGCTGCTGCTCTCCATATGGTTTATGGATTTACTTCTTCAGCCGCCTACTTTCTATACTGTACAGTATACCGTGCATGCATATCGCTCTTCATCTTAAGTCTTTGTCGGACACCAAGTTATATGCCTTCTTGATGACTTCCTGTATGCTCTTTTCTGCAGGGTTGTCCATGCCCATTAATCTTGCTACCTCAGTCTATCTCTCTGAGATGAGCCTGCTGAATGGCTGCCCAAATTATTCAGTGTGCAAAAAATATACATTTGAATTCTGCTAGCCACTTTTAATAGTAGAGTAATAATTAGCCGACAGATTGATCGAATTGTTGAATACTACAGACTAGAAAAAATGTAATCAATTCGATGTTGATGCTCTCTGATTTCTATATAAAAATGTATTTGATTGTATGAGTTTTCAATTGTGAATTCTGGGTTTTCATTATCTGCAAGGTCAAATCCTCAAAATTATCTTAAAATTATAAAATAATTGACTCTCTGTGTAGTGAATCTATACAACATCGAAGTTTCCTCTTGTTGAATTTAACTACTGAAAAATGTATATTCTAAGATAATGAGATGAACCCATAGTGGGTAAAGTGGCCAATGAAAGAGACAGTGCAAGTCCCTTGAAATGCCCATTAACATTAACAGCAGATTCGGTGCCGGGAGTCCATCATTACAAAAAATTGCACTGTGTGATATTGCCACCCAGAGATCAAATATGGTATAACAACAAAAAGATGATACAAGAGACAATCATTTGGTTGACTGACCAGACCATGGCTTAGCTTCAGAAAACAGGTGACCTGTGATTGGTCGTTACTTGAGCCCTGAGCAACTGGGATGTCATTTTCAGTCGAATTGACAAAATGGCCGCTGCCGGAGATGGCTAAAACGGTGGATTTTGCCGCTTAACTCCTATTCTGCAAACGCAATATTAATCAGAAAGCCTTGTTTCAATTAATATGGAGAACCACAACTGCCAAAATCAAAAGTGAAAGTGAAAATAAAACCAAATCTTAAAAATGTAATTGAAATAAATAAAGAAAATATAAATACATTGATATTTAACTTTTCATGTTTATTTTTGTATTTATTTTTATATTTATTTTTATTTTTAAATGTTTTTAATTTTTACATTTATTTGTACATTTATTTCATATTAAAAAAAATGTTTTCAAAAGATTTCCATATATATATATTTTAAATGTATTTTTCAATTATGTTTTCTATTTTGACTTTTGTTTATCTATTTTTGATTTGGGATGTTTTGTTCAGGAGGTGAAGAAGGGCATTTTATTCAAATGAGGGGGCTGTCCAAACTGTCTTGGTTTCGATTAAATCAGTGCAGCAAGCAACGTCATCTACCAAGTTCAACCAAAGCCACACTCAGGACGGCCCCCTCATTTGAATAACATTTCCTACTGCATTTCATGTAGAAATGTTATTCAAATGAAAATCCAAAGTGTGTCTTGGGTTGATGTCAGGTTCACACCAATTGGGATATTAGTAAACAACGCACAAAATGACGAGAGAAGACACTCAACACAATGTTGTCATTTTACTTGCGAGGAGAACGTCCAGAAAGAATGCAAAGTGCCATACAATATATGTACACGCACATATGTTTATGGGCGGCCGTGGATCAGGGGGAAGAGCGTGTCGTCCAGGAACCCTTGCGTACGGCTGGGTGTGAATGTTTGGTGGTGGTCGGAGGGGCGGTAGTCGCACACAGACAGCCACGCTTCTGTAGTACGTATCCGGTCGTGCAGAAAAGCGCCATATAAATATGATGCATTATTGTTTCTAAATAGTTACAGAAAAACAGTGACGTTTTTCAATGAGTTGGCACACAAAATGCAACAAATTAAGTCGTGACAGTGACATGCGAACATCTAGTGGATTTAACAGTGGATTTAGACAGTCTGGGTCAGGAAGTGAACTGAAGGGACCGTCACGTGTCTGGCTGATGTAATGCAGCTGTTATACACAAGGGGGCAGCACAACACTTCCATTGTATTGCAACACAAGATAACAGACAAAATCATAAACGTGAATACTGTATAAAAATATATATATTAACTATAGTCTAGATGATTGACAGTCTGTTTAATTTGTTTGGTTTTAATGAGATATTTCTAATTATTTAACCATTCGCTGCGTATTCGTGTTGTAATTGCTGTTCTTTGATCGTGACTTGAATCCTAATTGACATTTTCGTTTCACATCATTTATGATAATATGGACTCTAGAACACACTCAAATTAAATATTGTTATCTATTTCTTCAAATCATTTAATACGTCAGCATTGAGACTGCTTCATCAAGGTGCAAAATGCAGTTTAGTAGCAAGACGCGAAGTGAAAATTACCTTTCCGTTTTACGGTAAGTTACAAAAGAAGGATTAACATGGGATCTTGTCGGACCGTCAAAGTAAGAGCTATTTGCGTTCTCGCATGTAGTTGTAACGATACTGTCGGTTTGTTCTTTTACTTTGGAAGTAAAAACAGGAAGTGCTTGTTTGATGGTTTGTAGCTGGATGCCCAGCGTGTATACTACGGTGTGTGCGTAAATAGTGGGCTCTGTCTGCTGGTGTCTGCAGCGAGGACGAGCAGGTCGGACTGCGGCACGTTTCTCCGGACTGTACGGACTCCCGCGGCCGCTCGGATGACGACATGGCGTCCGAATCGACCCGGAGATTCACCAAGAACCTACTGAAGCCCGGGAGCGCGGCGGAGATACGCCAGACAGCCTGCAACGCTGTCAGACACTCTGCAGCGGCGGTGAGTAAAAAGAGCTCGTGTGAATTGTCACAACATGGTAGTTAAAAAAAAAAAAAAAAAAGCAAAATCGCATTACCACTTGTGGACCCATTTTAATGGCTGAAACTTTTAAGTAGAGGCTATTTAAAGGGGACGTCATGAGTGCACATCCTCTGCAGACCGCTGCCCCCCATCCAGCTGTGCAGCCGCTGCCATTGACATTCATGTTGCATCTTTCTGTGCAGTGCAGGCATCAGTGCAGCAATGCTTCGTCTTTATTGATCCCACAGGGGGCGGGGGGGCGGGGGGGGGGGGGGGGGGCTCCGGCGGGGGGGGGGCACCCACTGTCTTAAAATGCCTAATATGTATCACTTTATTTCTTTTATTTCCACATAAACATGTGCGATGGATTCTACTGTGACCATACACATAGTGTGGTGGTAAGGATGTGTTTCCAGGGCTTCTGGATGAATGAAATAAAGAGTGTCTTGGCTGTAGGTTAGTGGGCTGCATCTGGAAAATGGAGGCAGGGACCCGGCAGGAAAAACACCGAGCAACCAATAGGCTGTAACATTTTTTTCTATTATGTGACTATATTATGAGAATGGTCGGCTCCAGTAGGTGTGTCACGCCTAGCAAGGAGACTCTCATGACATATAAATGGGAGGAGGGGTAATCTGAGCGGATAAAAAAATGGCATCCACACAACATATTATACAAAGCGATTTATGTTTTTGATTTGCGTGGAGGACAAAATCTTGTGATCTTTTTTCCCCGTTCTTGGTATGAGTGTGTCTGTTCTTGAGATTTGCATAAAGAAAGGTCACTCTACTCCACTCCTCATTCTCCTCACTATATAGTGTTAGTGTGTCACTAGGGCACATCTCAGCTGCGCACACGATTGCAATACAAGAGTGGACATTCTGGTTTTTTTTTTTTTTGTTTCAGTGAAATTGTAAAATGTTTTCGTTTTAGGGCCCTGGCCAGGAGACAATATAAACATACGTACAGTACAGTATTCCTCATTCAAAAACAGAAATGAACAGATACATTACATGTATCTGTACATACAGAAACATTAAATACAAACATGCATCGTAGGTTGATTGATCACTCTAAATTGCCCCTAGGTTTCATTGTGAGTGCGGCTGTTTGTTTGTCTCTGTGTGCCCTGCGATTGGCTGGCAACCAGTTCAGGGTGTCCCCCGCCTACTGCCCAATGACAGCTGGGATAGGCTCCAGCACGCCCGCGACCCTTGTGAGGATAAGCGGTATTGATAATGGATGGATGGATATATATATTTTTTCTTTTTATGTTTTTACACCAATGCAAAGCCTGGCAGTTGAGGAATAGTATTGGCATTCACCCCATTGTCATGTCACTTTGGACTTTGTAACCTCTCAGTGCATGATATGGAGTTTTAGTTTGTTCAGTCTGTACAAAATCTTGATAGTTTCTAAATGAACCTTGAAGTCATCTAATAAGTAAGATTCAGAGCTGTAGCTGGGGGAATCTGGGTTAAACATGTGTCTAAATGTGCTGGTGTGATGTGGCTGCTGAGCACAAGCTCCGACTAAGCTGGTGTGTTAAATGACCGCGGGTGCTGTGTGCGTGTTTGTATGGATGTTTTTGTCAGTGCGTTAATGCATGGCCTTTTTTTGTTGGTGAAAGAAACCAGGTCAGCAGAATCAGGCCCTTTGGCGTAACATTCAGTGAAGCGTGAGCCTCTCATTCTCACTCTCATTGATCACCCCTTCTCTCACTTTCGCTTTCATTTCTACTCATTCGCTCATTTTCTGGCCCTTGTGTAATTTCACTCTAAAAAAGAAGCCTCCTTAGGCCTCCTCCTTTTGCGCCGTAAAGACAGTGGATGCTTTGTAATGCCGCTTTCTTGGCGGACCCCCCCCATCTTCAAATATTTCGAGACATCATGGTGGTCTTTTGCTGTTTTCTCTGGCTGCAGTTTGATCTACAGTACAAATATCACAATTGACATGAACCAACCAGTCGCTCAATCTAATGAGATCCAATGCAAGTGCTTCTTCAAAAATGAACACTGGAGCGCATAAATTGAGGCAAGAAATCTCACATGTTTTTGCCACCCTTTGCTGCCTTTGTTTATTGTGACTCTCGCCAGAAAACAGCAGCATATATCCACACGTGTCATCCTTGTGGCCAGTGTGGCCTGCTTTGAGGAGCCACATGACATATTGTGTTGTTGGATGCCAGCCACACTGACCACAACAACCACATGCCTACCCTCGTATCCCAGCCTATAAGCCAGTATCCATTTGCTCTGCCACGATTGTGACATTGTTATTTGGATGAATGCAGCAAAATCGCCATGGTTTCGCTCACTCCATGGATTTGTCATGATTGAGCTTCTCATGGTCCAAACCAGCTTCACGTTTGAATACAAATGGACTATTTGAATGATAATAACACTCCCTTGTACATTAAATCCATCATAATTACCCCCCAGTGCCCACCACATGAGCCTTGAAACTGATTTGTTGGATAAAGGAAGCTCGAAAGTTAATCGCCAACAATTTCTGGAAAAATATACATTTCTGGGGTTGACACATCATGCTTTATTTCAAGTGAGAGTGGCATATTTTGCAAAACCTTCAACAAATTCCATGAGACATCAGCTCAGTACGCATCGAAAGGATCATCGGGGGTTGCGTGTGTGTGTTGCTTTCTCTTTTGGCTCTTTTGTGGGCCACTATTAATGGCGAAGAGACTATTGAACCAGAAATGGAACTTATAACGACGTAGGTGTAACTCATCAAAAACTCCTGTCCTGGCTCAATACAGTACAGTATAACTAAAAATGGCAATTTTTCATGGAATGATGAACATTTCTACAAATAATCAGTAATAAAACAACAGAATGTACATAGCAAAGTGAGGTGCTTAATCTTAACTCATTCATTGCCATGGCCGTTTCTATTCATCAACTGGAAACAAGCAAAACACTGATGATAGCGGCGTTGCCTCGCTTTGGATTTGAGATAAACACAGCTTTTGAGTAGAAGATAAAGATTAGGCGGTGAATCTCGGCTTGTCACATCGATTTTGGTGGATAGAAATGCCAACACCTTGGAAGTTGGACACGTTTAGGCACCTCACACTTGAAAAGAGTTTGGATATATGTACTGTATGTTGTAAAGAGAGTACGTATCACAGGAGGGAGTAGAAAGTATGGGTCGTGTTCGTGACAGAAGATGAGATGCCAACGTTATGTAAAACAAACAACGATGTTCAACTAGAGCGATGTATTAAGTCAGCATTTCCCATGGCGTGTCTGAAAATCTGAAAAAAACAAAAACAGAACACTAAGAACAACATGATGAACGTTTTTCAGTCTTTTTCCACACAAAGGCATTAGTATGAAGGCTTTTGTTTCAGCGTTCACACAATAAGATATTATTATTATTGTTGTAGCTTACTAGCCACAGTCACCAAAATGATTAAGCAGCAACTTAGCGGTTTTACTGGAGCTCAAGTCACCCAAACATTCATGTCATTGGTGACCACTTCAAATATTTTATTTTGCCAATCATAATAAACCCAAGAAATGTGTTAGTCTGATGTGCTCTTCTGGGAGGTTGCAAAGCAGTTTACCAACCCGCGTTCGTGTGAAAACGTCAACGTCACCCTTAAAGACCTTTTTCTTAGCCATATTTTCCGATTTTTATCAATGACCTGAAACGTGTGCCGAAGCGAAAGGTCACATCTGCCCAACGTGTGTGCTTGTTTTCTTTTTCCCCCACTCTTTCTTAAGCTTTGCCCACTCTGTTGTCTTACTCCCTGCCAGAAAGAAAGACGTTCAATTTATCAAGCATCTGCTCTCTGATCCTCCAAATGGACTCCTTTGGCATTCCTCTTGCGCTGTTGCTGTTTTGTTTTTTTTCCTAGCTTGCTTTTGGTTGAGCTTGGGGTGTTTTTCCTCTTGTAATAGTCTCTCCCTGTAATCGTGGGGCTGTTCGTGGAGTGAAATAACCCTACCGGGCATGTCTGTCTGTCTGGAACTATAATGTGTGTCAGACAGGGTTTGAGCAACGGGGGGCATTCTGGGTAGACGCTCCTGTGTGATATGAATGGAGTGTATTCGTCCCAGGTCTTGGCTGCTAGCTTGACTCTGTTCTCTCTTCACGACATGTCGTTTTGCCTGGGGTGCATCATGTTTGACTTGTGACCGCCCGAGTTACACGTGAAGTACATACAGTAACAGTTTGTACTGCATATGTGCTCCCTCCACCCGACACACAGAATAAGACAAACCCCTACAAAATAGACAAACTGATGATGCTGAAAATCAATTGCCCCTGAGGAGAGGAGCCGCTTATATTAACAGTGAGCTACCCTTTTGCTGTGCCGCTGTTACCACGGCAACAGAGGAAGGTCAATTAAGATGGAATTCTAACAGGAAGCACTCCTATCACTCTTTGCATATCTCTTCTCCTTTGTCTGGTCCAGTAGATGTACTGTACTCCCATCTCACTTGTTGCAATTCCATTAGTTTGGCTCTTGTTTTGTATAACGGCATCATTTATTTTCTTAAAATTCATATCTGGCCGCAAAAGACAAGGATCAAGCTCAGATCAGTCATTAGACCATTAAAAATGGAAACCCAGGGTGAAATTGGGATGGTCGGTGTTGTCTTCCTTTAGGCGAGCGCAACGCTACAATAATAAATGCAAATCCACAGTTTATTTTTTTTTTGTAAGTATGACGCTATAAGGAACTTACATTTGTTTATGAATCAGTTTTGAAGTCTGCATTGACTCTGTGCTTATTATGCAGAGCGGCTTACTTTGTGTGTGGCAACCACTTGTCGCCGTAAATCCATATTTCAAGTCGGTCTTCTGGTATTGTCTGTGAAATGTACCTTTTTTTCTTCTTGGGCATAGACTCTTGTGTTGAATTCTCACTAGGCCTTAGACCCATTGCAAAGAAACTTTCCAAATATGTCTGTTTATTTTACTACGTAGCTTGTGCATTTAATATTAGCATTACACGACAGAAACAACCTGACATGAATTAAGAGTCCGTCATCTATGGATGTAATAGAGAATCCGGTCACTTTTCAAAATAAAATATTTTGTGTAAGGGTTTTTTTTTTCTTTCATCAGTGCGGCGGTCCGCGGCCCGGTGGTTGGGGACCACTGCTCAAAACTCAGGAGGACTGTCATGATTGGAAATGTGCCAAAAGCTGGAGAAAAAATGTCTCAAAAGTTGTATAAACTCTGAGGTCAGACCATCTTTGTTTGATAGATCAAATGACAGCCAATCTAACAGATTTTTTGCTTTCTGTTTTGCATTTTTGTGTTTCCACCTCTGAAGGGCACCAGTGTTGGTAGATAAAGATAAAACGTGTGCTGCCGTCCATATAACCTGCAATAGACTGATGACAAGTGCAGGTTGTACCCTGCTTCTCACCCAGAGTTAGCTCGGATAGGCTCCAGCATAACTTGGACGGACGCCAATAGGGACAAGCAATATAGAAAATCAATGGATGGATGATCGTAGAAATGGACGTTCTACAGTAACGTAAGTTAGTTGTTCACGTCTATCTGTCCTGGATGCTCAGTACAATCCAAATCCAGTCCTATATAAATGTTTTTATTCTCTTCGTTCTTACCGGAAAATTGTTTAAAATGGGAACAACTCGGACTGAGTGGTTTGTATTTCGATCATTAATGTTTCACTGCAAGTAGACAATAAGGGAGGACAATCAAGACAGGACATTTTCATTCCAGCATATTCTAGTGGATGTACAGGGCTGCGAACAAAAACATGCATCCTGAGTTTTTGCAGTGCGTGTGTGGACGTATTGAGATCACATTGTGTAGGAGGTGGTCTAGGCCTCTTTGCCCATATTGGTGTAGCATTGTAAACGCCAATGTGACAGGGGTCACATTGAAGCATCGCCTGGCAGCTGCCGTCCTCTTTGTCAGCTCAAGTACGTACTCATGCGGGTACAAACAATGTGATTTATAGTCTCTTCGGAACATGCACCATTGCTGTTGCCCCATTAGCTAAAATGTACCATGTCATCGGACACTTCATCAGGTGCTTCATGCGCAATATCTTGAGATCAACTATGCAAGCTGCTTTTCAAAGAAAATGACGGCTTAGGGCTGCAACAATTAATTTTAAAAAATCGAAAAAAATTTGAGTGCCAAAAAAGGGCAAAACAAAATCGCTTGCGTGAAACTTGGCACAGGACATTTTTATACCTGTATTAATGTTTCTGCAGTCGCACGTGCCACTGTGTGTAGAAATAAGTTGGCCTGATGGCGGTGAGCCAGGAGGAAAAGTCACAGATACGACACTTGAATTTTACCGAATTAATTGATGAGATAATTGGCAGGATATTTTATTCTCAAAGTGGAAATCAACCCATACATATTTTTTTCAAGAATATACTCCCAGCAGACCCACTAGTTGAAACACGGCATTCTGATTAATAGTGCAATATGAGTTAAGCAGCACAATCCACACGTTTTTAGCCATGTTTATGGGCGTCCATTTTGTCTTCTGTCGACTGGACACGGCTGACCTGTTTTCTGAATCTGAGCCGCGATTGGTCATTGTGAGCAATTGCGATGTCATTTCCAGTCGACAGAAGACAAAATGGCCGCCCCCAGAGATGGCTAAAAACGAGTAGATTAACACTTATTCCACAAATGCAATATTTATCAGAATGCCGTTTCAACTAGTGGGATTGCATAGAACATATTCTTGAAAAAAATATGTTTGCGTTGACTTCCCCTTTAAAGTATTTGATAGCTAAAGCTCTAGATTTGTTTGGGAAATGTTCTTTGTCATAGAGATGCAAACTGTATAAATCCGGGTTTGCAAGATAATAAAAAAGTTTGGGCATAAGATAATCAGGTCCAAAAATATGTACAGTATCCTGATTTTTCAAGACTCCTGTGAATAAATTCACACAACCACAATGCATCTTATTGATTAACTCGCCTGTGTTAGATTAGGCCTCTTTGCCGTATAGGATTAGATAGGTGATTTGAGCCAGGCAGTTGTCTTGCTGTTACCTTTCTCTTGCTTTCACTTGTCTTTCCTTTCAATGACACCCTTGGCACACTTATTAGTTGATTTCAGTTAAGGCCATCGAGTCACACATAGTCACATGGGTTTGGCAGAGTTGCCCCCCTTGTAGGTGGGTGGTCAAGAGTATAAGAGTTGGAATCCTGGGGGAGGGGGTTAGACCTTATTCAGTCTTGCAATGAAGGCTCCACAGCTGTGTTTTGATCTTTCCAGCATCCATTAAATCAGGGTTGTCAAACTAATTTTTTGTCGGGGGCCATATTGTAGTTACGATGTCCCTCGGAGGAACGTTATGACTGTGAACCCATACCCGTATGATCGCCTTATATGGTAACGCACACACAACAAATTGATTGATAGCGAGTTTTGAAATTAGAGTCGGTAAGTAATTGTTTGTTCAATTATTTTGCAATTTATTCTAAAGGGGATGATTGGTAACAGATAACACATTCCAGTTGACGCGCATGATTTGCCTTCGCAAGCCACATAAAATGAGGTTGTGGGCCGGACCCCGCCCCCGGGCCTTGAATTTGACACCTGTGCATTAATTAGTTCAACTGAGACTATGAAGTCTTCTGGTAGTTATACTATATTCATTGCAAGCATCAAAGTTAAAATAACCAGTCAGAAGTTCCCCCAGAACCTTTCACCTCGCTATGACACAATTGTACAGTGTTCCCTCGCTATTTCCCGGTTCGCTTATTGTGGCTTCACTCTGTCACAGGGTATTCATTTGTGACTATAATGTCATCTATTGCAGTTTTACCAACCAATCGCAAGGCACATATAGGCAAACATCCTTTCAAAGTCAAATTTACTGTGTTAAGTGTTGAGAAGGGTGAAAACTGCCTTGAGAGTGTTCGTAGTGGCTTAACAGAGGGCAAATCCCCCCCCCCCCCCACCCCACAAAAAAGTCAACGTCTACATCAGGGGTGTCAAACTCAGGTCCTCGGGGGACACTTTCCTACATGTTTTAGAGGTTACCTCCAGCAACACACCTGATTCAAATGATCGGGATCAGGCCACTGCAGAACTAGCTGATGAGCTGATTATTTGAAACAGGTGTGTTGCAGCAGGGAGAGATGGAAAACAGGCAGGAGAGCGGCCCCTCGAGTACTGGAGTTCGACACCTGCGGTCTACATGCAGGAATCATAGAATGTCTCACCCATGAAAAGTTAGGGAACACTGTATTGTCTATTTCCCATCTTTTGATTGACTGTTATTCTATGAGGGGAAAAATATCATTCAAATTGAATGAACATTTTTTTTGGCCCATGTTGAGTTCTCGTGGACGGTTCAAAATGCACTAAATTAAAATATTATCGATACAACTGTGATCTACAGTATGTGTAGCGCCTTAAAAAACGAATCTCTGAAAAAGGCATTAACCAGGCTTCTCTCTTGCTGTGCAGTAAGAGTAAGAATCTAATGTCTGTTCTTCCATACCGTACATCCTGTGTTTGTGTCACATGTGTTGAAACTTTTGAACGCTGTCATCGTCTGTCTACAGAGCTTCTTTCGCACCTCCAAACCTCAGTTTATATCGCATCTTTGTGTCTTTGCATGTCAAAGCAGGTTGTGAGTTAAGTGTCACGTCTTGGATTGTGTTTGTGCATTCTGTGACAACGTGGAACAGGAAGCCACTATCTGCCTCTCCGGCCGCGTGCATTTTGAATTTAGGCACACTCCTTTGTAGGGCCTCCATCATGGGTTGCATGCAAAATGTAGTGTTCTGAGAGGTTTTCTGCAACAAGTGTCTATTCTAACTTCCCGCTGTAAAATCTCCATCAATTCAACAACTCCATTTTGGCACTTTTTTTTTTTTTTTACCCTTTACAGTGCTTTTCAATGACAGTGTGAGGGGGGAAAAAAGAAAAGATAGAAAGAAAGCCATGCAAATTAAACAATACCTAATATTGAAGGGGAGTATTAACATTTAACTAATCCTGTCATTTCATATGACATATTATGAGAGGCGACAATTTAAACATTTTTTTTTAAAGTGTAATGGACATTTTTTATTATTAATAATAGTATCCTTTTTTTTTTTAATAAAAAATATATAGCTTGGTGGAAAGAGAGAGGAAAAGAGGATATTTGTTGTTCCTGTTGTTGGTACAATACAATATAAAAAAAGCACACACTTTGTTGGCGGTGGTTTTATGACGACTTGATTCCCCTTAAATCCCAACTTTTTTCACTGACCTTAAAATGTTATTCTCATATTTTTGTCTTTAAACTCCATCACTGCCTTCAGTCGGGATAGTCTCGTACTCACGTTTTATTTTTCTTATATTAACGCCTTGTTGCGTCACCAGCGTTTGCAGACAAGACAGTAAAGAAAGGAATTAAACAAGTTGAATAGTTCTTTGACGTTTGTTATGACTGAACTGCAGACTGGGCCACGTTAGCTTGATAACAGTGGGACCGTGCACGGCCAGGATTTGGTGTGTATCTTCTCAATGACTCATTCAGACAGAGAGAGAGAGAACAGAGAAATAAAAGCAAAGAGAAGAGCAAGAGGAAACAAAAAGAAAGCCTGTGCTGTCTGTAGATGAATCAGGCCACTGTTTTGAATGCTACATTTTGCTGCACACTGGCTGTAAGCATAACATGGCTGAATGTGATCACACATATTAAACCTTATCTACACCGATTTTCATCTGCTGACAGATTAAGAGAAGAAGATGAGGTCACAGTGGAGTTTGCTATAAGTCACCAATTGCTCTGTTCAGACTTGACCTTAACCTTTCGCCTCACAGCCAGTGAGGCAATCTTAAAGGATGCCACCGTGCACTCTTGCTATCTAACTTCTTCGCAGGGCTCACGGTGGAAAAGGGGGGATGTTGGGTCCACTCCACATAACTGCACTAAGAATAGTTCACTGACTCTCTTGTGTGTCAATTGAAGTGTTGTGTCTCTGCCTCACTCTGCATTCCAGAGTAGGAGGCTTGAATATGCTACTGCCATTACCGTCTGCCCCCTCCGCGCCATCTTTTGCCCGACCGCCCTCGCCCTTGAGCATCCACACACACACATGCATGCATGCTTGGGGATGCTTTACTGCCAACTAGGGGTGGGAACGATAATCGTTTTTTCGATGCATCGTTCGTTTTATTAAAACGATTCTGCATCGATTCAGAGTTATTCCACCATTAATGTGGCCTTTACCACCCGTAAACTCAGTTGATTTTGTTTTCAGTCGTTTTTTAAAAGAGAAACGTGCACACTCTTCTTAGTGGGATGCGGCTGGGTTCAGAATTAGCCAATCGCATTCAAACTCCTGTTAAGTGGGAGTCACCCACCCTTTAAAGTTCCTCCGATTAACCCCAAATACATTTCTGATGTTCGAGTATGCTTTTCCTGACTTTTTTTTTTTTCTAGAAGAAGCCAGAAAGTTTTGTGGTGACACTAAATGTTCATTATTCCTTCCCCCTTGTCGAATGTGCTTGGGAGATTTTGTTATGGTCTAATGCAACCAAGGTTGAACATTTTTGGTGAGATTTCCAGAAGGACAACATTGCTCATCACTAGAAGAACACCATACTTACAGTAAAGCACGATGATGGGAGCCCCATGCTTTGGGGCTGCTTATCCCCGTCTGAATTTGGACCTGGTGGAAGAAATCATGAACATGGTTAGAAATAGCTTTCAGTTTTTGCATAAAACGTTCAGGCTTCCGCTTAAAAGCAAAAGTAATGTCAGTAAAAAGGCTACCAAGCCATTTTGCCTTTATTTGGGGTTGATCAGAGGCAATTCATAATGTGGAAGTTGTGTGCTAACTCACATTAAACATGAGTTTGAATGTGGTTGGTTGATTCTGAACACAGGCACATCCCCAGTTATGAGGGTGTGCACACCTGTGTAATCACATTATCTAATTTCAACTCAAGGTTATGTATCAAATAAACGGCGGAGAAAGTTTTGAAATGATAATTTTTGTATATCACAAAAACTGCACTTGAATAGGGGTGTGTAGACTTTTTCTATCCACTAGACCGGGGGGTCATCAACGTGGCAACGCTTAGAGGCCCCCCAAGTACCACATGAGTCGCTCACGGGCCTGATCTAAAAATAGCTCACCAGTGATGGGACGTAATTTTCTAGGAATGTTGGAATGAAGTGATCATTTGAAAATGAAAAGAATGGCAGAGATGTATAGAAATAAAGTGTTGCATATGATGTTTATGTGTCCTAAACATCATTAACATGATCACTGTCTTCACATAAATGAATACCAATAATTAATAAAACTATTAATAACAGGTAATTTGAGCAAATGTGTTATTTCAGAAGTGTGTATCGAACTGGTAGTCCTAATCTTGCACTCTAAAATGTGTCTGTGTGAAAGGAAGTCAGGTCAATGGTCAATTCAGGAACTTTGGACTGGTTGTAGAATTTTGCTGCTGTGTTGCTCTGAAGTAAGACACCAAACCCCAAACTGCTAATGGCAGTCCTTGTGTGTACAGTCCCATCACTCAATGACATGCCTCCCTCAAATTTTCCTCAAGGGAACAATTTAGCCTTCTTCTGTTTCTTCACATCAGTGAGGAGAAACCCAGCATGAGATCCAATAGCTTGTACAAAAAACAAAACCATTAATCTATTTTACACCCTCGAACATCCTCTTGTCTGACTGCTCCATGTTGGCTTTGATCAGCCTGACTCACTCAACAATAATCCTGTCCGGTCGGACCTGTCCCTCTTGACCTGATAGCAGAAGGTATTTAAAAAGAAAAAAAAAAAAAGGCAGCGATTGAGACGAATTGCTATTATTAATCTTTTGGCACTAGCGCCAAGCCCAGGTCGAGCTACACTGATAAAAGCATTATATCCGTGTCAGTGGCACAGAACAGATGAGAGAAGAGTTGAATCTCTTGCTGCCAGTCTAACAGTATAACAATTGAGAAAAAGTACCGGTACCATTCTTAATCACCTTGGGTTTCTTAATTTTCTCAAATCTTAAGGGTTATTTATTGAACTCATTGTATTACTACATGAAATTGCAATGTATTAACTTTTCAAATTTTCAGAAGACATATTCAAGAGATTTTCCCTTCGTATTACGAATGGAATCTGACATGTTTATCATCTTCTCTGGAGGTCTCCTATATTAAGTAGCTGCAATCCATCGGTGCATTGTGCACACTAAATATACACTTCAAAGTAGATTCTGTACCTAGATATGTTACAAGTACAGTTTAGAGTAATTTGTTACATGACCAAGATCATAACTTTTCCCCATTTAAATGAACTGAAATGCAATTAATCTGTTCTAGCACAGCACCCCACCCCCACTCCCCAAAACCACAATTTGTTTTTGAAGAAAAACAGTACTATATGCATGCATATTTACATTGTTGTTGGGGGCAGCATGGCCCAGTGGTAGCGTGAGTCAGAGGTTGTACGTTTGACCCATGGCACTTGTGACCATGTCGAAGTGTCTTTGAGCAACATACTGAACCCCCGTTGCTCCAGATGCTGCATCATCAGTAGGTGAATGAGGAGTTAGCATTGAAGCGCTTTGAGTGCCTTGTAGGTGGAAAAGCGCAATAGACGTGAAAGCCCATTTACCCATAAAATTGTTGCCTTTTTTATGTTTGCTTGAGAATGTAAATACGTAAACTGGAAATTTCCACCAACTATAGTATTTTGTACTGTTGTGTTGTGTGTGTGTGTGTGTGTGTTTTAAGGGGTGTGGCCTAGTGATGTTAGCAGCTGGAGTCGGTTCATCTTCGTGTTAATTGCACTTTCTCTACAAATGCAGTATGAACGCATAAAGCTTTGCTGTAGAATAAAACATATCCATTGTGCTTACCTCTACTTAAAGCCATCCAGATCTATTTTTCTGGAATATTGCTGAATGCCCAGGCTCTGTCTAAAAGCTCAGTTAACACAGATTCTATTGTAGTTCTATAGATGTCTCAGTCTGATACTAAAAGAGGCCTGCTGGCTTGCTTTTTAAATTCAACCTAGCTAAAAACGCTGAGTCAAAGTAAGTCATAAAATATGTGCTGAATTCAGAGAAATGGGATTAACTCTTAGCTTTATGTGTCTGTGCTGATTTATCTTGCGTACTTCGATTGTACTTTTAGTGTACAGTGTAAAAGTGAGCTGGAAGTAAACCTGCAACGGAAACAAGACAGGGATGGAGGTTCTAAATCAAAGAAATGGTTGGAGAGAAAAAATTGGGAGATGAACAAGGAGGAAGCGGAGTCTGTAGGGCAGCATTACATGAATGAAAACACAGGCGGAAAAGTCTTCAGGACTGGCGTCTTTGGTCTATAGTGGTAGCTCGGGGATAGACAGAAGGGCCCAGTGCGTGTCTGCTAGATAGCTGCTATTAGTTTTAAGTTTAGCTACAGGTTCCGTGTAGGGTCTGTCTACGTGCCATACGCAGAATGACTGATTAAGCCAATGCAATTGAGAGCTTTCACTATTACACACTTGAATGAGGCTCATCAGTTGCATTATATGGCACTGAGTAGAATGCTAGCCTGCTAATGATGCTAACAATTCTGTCTGTTTGACACGTTTGAAAAATCATGACGAAGCTATACCCTCCCACTCAAAAACTCTAGTGGTAGCAGCGTCATCTGCTGGATCTAGTTGGTCACTGCAAGTGGACTGTAACAGCAAAATGAAAACCCCTTAAAATATTCTTTTTTTTGGGGGGGGGTATTTTTTGTTTTTGTATTTCTTGATTTGGTCCTGACTTTTTTTGTGCAGTCTTAGGTCTGAAACTTTTGATCTAATACATTGATTAAAATAAAAGGTTGATGTAAAATGCCTCAAAGCTTTGGAGAGATCTTGTTATTTCCCGTAGACTAACTAACTATACTGAGAACGCACGTGTAATCCATTTATAATTGGCCCTATGGCGGAGTGAATAGTCCATAAAGTTTTGGATTATTTTACCAGAGATGGGCATTCTGTCCCAGGGACGGAACAGCCCGTCTCTTCGTCCCGGATGGACGCACATTTTTACAGATGAAAGAATGGAGGACGAGAATTTTTTTCAAAAGGATAGAGTAAGAAAGGACGGAAGTGGTGTTAGTCCATCCCTCTAATCATCCCTAACCGGGTCAAGTACCGACTGACGTGTCGGGTTGGGTTCTTTTAACCCATTAAGGACGGTAGCGTGTTTCTACCATTAAAGCCGGGAGCGCTGTTGCGTGTGAGAGAGCGGGAGAGCGTATACGTCGTTTTATTTTTTAAGTCCAATTCTCGGTCTCTTAGCCAATGAAATGCATCAGAATATACATGTGACGGTGTCGTGAGTTGTCGGAGGATATCTAGAATTTTTTCGAGGAGTAATGGAGGCACAGTTGATCGCAGGAGCTCTGCTATAAGTCACGGCAGTGATATAGACGACACGTTTGCGGACTTTAAAGCCATGAAACCATCCAAACGTGTTGTATGGTTAAGATATATGTTCATAGACAATGACAATTTCAACGTCTTTGTAAGAGAACACGGCATGGTAATTACCACTCCTTTTTTAAAAAATGAAAAATAGTGCTTCATTTGCATATTCGATTGAAACAGTAAGGATTAATAAACTCAAGCCTGTGTGAAAGCCACTGTCAATTTTTTTAGGTTATGTTTCTATCTGCTAGAAGAGCTGGGATATTATTTTGTAGGTGGCGAAAATGTCATGTTTTTAAGGGCGACCTCAAAGACGACCGTAGGTTTTAGAGCGATGTCTCACGAGGGGCTTCAGGCTTTAATGGGTTAAAAAGAAAGACCACTGTTCTCTTCTGCGATACCACGGAGCCGCCATGACTGCAACCTGCACAACACTGTACAGTGCTCTTTCTCATGTGCGTTCCCAGCAGTATTGTTCTCTATTGGATTTTTTTTCCCCTATTTTTTTCAGATTTTTTCTTATTATAGTCTGAACGGCACAATTATGATTTTTTTCAAATGCGACCTAGGCCACTTTCATATGTGGTCCTAGATTGGATACGTATACAAATTTTTGCAATGCGATCGCAGTCCTAACCGCCAGATGGCATATATCCAACATTGACATCATCCTCAGCCCAAAATGCGCTCCGCGCGGGCGGAGGGAAAGTTCTGCAAAGTTGTTTTGAGTATTGACAGTATTTGATTTGAATGTAATCACACTTCAAACATGAAGCATAAAGTGGACATTCATGTTGATAGTAGTAATTCAGCCATGGTTCAGATCGATTCATAATTTACGCACGGCAATGACGTGACCTCATCATGAGTGACGTCTCTATGAAATGAGATAGAAAAGCCTCGCTTCATAATTCCTCCCAAATACCGTATTTCTACCTCCTACCAATCGCTCCACTGTCGAAATGCCCGACACACTGGACCACATTTACACACTAACACAATAATTAATTTTTTTCTCAAGACATTTTTTCTAGTATGACAACTTTTTTGCTGTGTGATTTTCCTTGTAGTTTTCTTTTTATGTTGCTATTAGTAATCTCCCTAGCCAATATGTTCTCAAACAACTTTTCCCACACAAATGCTTAATGGTCCCATTCTTGGCCTATTCGTGGACATTGGCTCAGATGTTCTCACTTAATCCTCCTTACATTTGCACTGACAAAAGTTTGGTGGGTGAAATTACACTATGAAAAAAACTGTAGCGAGGGTCAGGGAGCAAAAACAACTCAATTTGTACTTTGCATCTGCTTTAGCAGTTTGTGCTATTGTACCACACCTTTTTTCATATTCATTGAATCCATAGGGTTGGTGTGAAGGTTTCTGGCAGGACTCACATGAGTGTAATATGTCTCGGGCTTGGTTTAGGATGAATATAGCAGGTTCAGGGTGAGGACACACTTTTCAAGCTGACAGAGTTACAGGAAGCAGCAATCATTGGGGATAATTTCCGAGTGACAGCGGCCTCGACATGTGGTGAAACTGGAGGAGGGATTGTGGCTTTTCGGAGTTTGATTTGGCTCTAATACAGTCAAGTTTCATCGTGGTTGCATGCTTCCCCCCACCCCCTTACCTAGTGCGGAAACAAGAGCTGTGTAACTGGCTCAAGTGGGATCGCAGCGAGGCAATGGACAGATGGCAGCGCTGGGAGAGGAATCGTGCTCTCATATTATTATATTGCAATCTTCGGCTTTGATGAGCAGATTAATATCAGCACAGCAGGGTGAAGTGAACCTTTCATTGCTTTCCCTGCTTTTAATTAATGTCTCATGAAAGCCAGTGTTAAAGAGAGGCTCTGTTGCCTGCTGCTGCTGCTGCTGCTGTTCTAAACAATCCCAGGAGTATGAGCATTAACCTGTTTCCCATTTAAACGGCCTTTGTTTTTTGAATTTCAGTGTACCTCTGTTAAGCCAAACGACCCTCACTGAAAATGTAGCCGCCTCATCTATTTGAAAAATGCTGGGTTTCATTGCAAATATTAAATGCAGCGTTTTCAGATGTTTGAACAATACAGCTGAGGTCCGGGCCAGGCTTAAGCAGCAGGGAGGGATGCCATGTGGGAGAGTGAATTAATGCGGTGGCAAGTATGTGACACTACTTCTGTGTCTCTCTGGTGCTACTGGTGTGAAATGAATGCATGTTTACTCAATGAAATTTCTTGTGTGGCTCATTTTATGACTTTCTTCATAATATGCTTACACAGGACCGAGGTGGTATATACAGTGCTGCCTTGAGAGTTTAACACCAACTCAAAACTCGTGTACAGTATCTGAAATTATCTATCCCTGTTGAAATATTGGAAATGTCATTCCAGCCTCTGTGACATGTGTTTTTGATAAGGAAAATTGCACTAATACATTTGTACTAGGCATGGACTGATTACTTGGTTTGATGGTTTACCGTGGCTTTAAAAAGTCGACAGCTAATACTGGCTTTCAGCGGTAATGAGCTCTTCATTTTTTTTGGGGGGGGGGGTTCTTGTAAGCAGTGCACAATATGATATTGGCTGTTTGCAGAGTTGAGTAGAAGAGCTGCCTACAATTAACTTCTCCATCTTGGCGAGCAAAGAGGGGAGGGCTGGACAGTTTACGCACGGAGAAAGAGGAGGGAGCAAAACGTACGAGCCACAGCAACCTGTCATTCATGTTTGAAATGTAAATTGCACTGGTGAATATCGTTACTTATTTCTCAGTTTTTAAGTCTTAAAGTTCAGTGAAGATTTAATTGCCAGTGATGCCATGTTTCAAATGGACCAAAAGATATGTTTAAGAATCTTGAAATTTAAATTAAAAATTTAAAAATGAAAGGCAGACTGGTTTGCTAAAATGTGATTGGATTTATTGGTGTTGCATGTAAAAAAGAACATCAGGCTAAATGGTCGGCTCCCACATTTTCACCTCACCAAATCTGGTCCTCTTTGCAAAAGGTTTGGACAACCCTGTGGTGCACGCTTCTTTTGTACAAAATATTAAAACAGATTGTTTTCATTAAAAAAGTGCTGTTTTTATTTACCTAAATATTTTGAAAAAAGGTCATATTAGAGCTGTGATAGAATACTGTGATAAAGCGATATGTTTGCTCATACTGTCAAAATCTGATATTGGTCTATGCCTATTTGATACTTTTAAAAATATAGTTCAAATTAAATTGAATGTATAGAGTTAAACAGTTTGTACAAAACAAATCATTGTGATTGTGCGGCTGGCCACTTGAAGGGAGGACAATACAACATGATAAACAGTACGTGGAGATGGTTGCAACTTAGTTAACTAAGCTGCAGCAATATTAAGTCGTTTTACGCAGAGGATAAAGAAAACATTTCTGTGAGGACCGTCATATTGTCTTTCTGGTGTTGCACCACAGTTGGTGTTCACACTTCCATGGCTGAAAGGGTTTTAACACCATGACAGTGATGCTAGTGTTAGCGTGAACCTAAATGGACTTTCCTAAAGCAAAGTGTGGTTGTTTTTAAAATATACAAAATGCAGTTGTCTTTGTTTTTTAGTTTGACGGTGGACTTTAAGTATCGGTGGCATCAAATAGCTTGAAGACTTTTTTTTTTTTTAATTCTTCAATATCAGATAATTTGCCGCTTGTTTTTACATGACAATGTAACAACAACAATATACCTCATCTTCCTCACACACCCAATGCCATCAGTTGTTCTTCACAAATCTGCATCACAAATCTCCACCCCATCTCGATCTCTTGTTCCCTGCTTTCCCAACATCCATTCTGCCTCCGGATTTCAGTTCTTGGTTAAGGACATTTTAATAGCTTCCTTTTCTAAATCAGCCGGCAGCCAGCCAAGCAGATAGTATCTCTGGCTCGCAGTGCCTCCTGCAGATTGTGTTTTAAAGTAACAGCAGATGGGTGAGAGTTGAGCATGCTTGCTCAGCCTGCTGTGTTTTGCTCTCAGCACTAGATGGCATTGATAGTGTGCGTCTTCCTGTTGACTCCTCAACTTTTGTTGGGCTATATAAAAATGATGGTGTGTTCCTTGGATCTCCTTCAAATTGTAAGGAATTCTCCACTGGCTCATGATTTAAGAAGGCCCGGGAGATTTATATACAATCCTGTTCACAGATGGATATTTAATCCAGCAGTAACAGGTATGTCAAACGTTCCTTGAGTGTACAAGAAAACAGTCATTTGGCAGTGTAAGTACCTTTTGTTTTCCAATGTGTGGTAACGTTTTTTTTTTTTAAGTGAAGTGAAATCTTGGTGATTTTTCTTTGATTTGATTTGAATGATTTCGAAAGTAGCTCAGTGCAACAGGTAACCACTCACTCAGCCTGGAGTTTTTACTGTCTTCCTGTTTGTGTGCAAGTGGTGTGCAGCAGTGCATACTGAGGTTTTACTGAGAACAGATCAGCTCCATTACAATAACAACACAAATAACAACATTACACTAACACTATGTCCATGAGTTACCTCAGGTCACATTAAGAGTGCTAAAAACAAATATGCATAGAAGGTAACTTTCTAAAAATTCAATTAATCAATTTCAAATTTTTTTGTACTGAGCAGCCTGCACAGAGATGTGAACCATATCTTGTGAGCAACTTCCGTCTCACGTGACATCACATAGAATGTGTATTAAAAGCTGCAACGACTAATTGAATAATACAAATCATTTGATTTACAAAAAAACAAAAAAAAACCCAATATTTTTAAGTTGCGGTAATGACAGCAAGCCAGGAATAAAGATTCGGTATAAGACAGAGAATGTCCAAAATTAAGAAGGAAGATGAAGTGCAATGTGTACTGCAACAGCACATCTACGATTGCTAAACTACAAGTTAATGTATCAAGCTAATTTGATGTAGCCTACCATCGCTACACTGAAAAAAATGTTGTGCATTGTTTACTCAATTTTAATATATGGAAAAGAAATATAGTCATCTGAATCCAGATACATTTTAAGTAGACTATACATCTACTTAAAAATGTATCAGCATCCATATTATTTCATTTTGTGCAACCACCTGACGAAATATAATTGAGAAAATTCAACTATTATTTTTTTTCAGTGTAGTTAGACCGTATTCTAATGCTCACGCAAGTGGATAAGGATAGACACAGCCGATGATTCACTTTCAATTGCTTTATTGATCAAACGGTAAGGACACAAACACATAATAAGCACATTCAACACCAAGTCACTACTAGTCAACTTACCACTTTAATTTGCAGACACCCATGTCACTCACGATGCCATTTAACACATTTTAAAGCCATACAGTACACAATTAAAGTCATATATTCCACAGTAGAATGTTGGTGGGCAAAAAATAAAACCTGCACCTTACATGCATGATATTTAATAATGCAAAATCAGTTGTTATCGATGGGATATCGGTAGAATAATCAATTGAAAAAATATTCAATAGTTTTTCAGCCATGTTTTTAATGCCACTTTAGAGGCTTATTTTTCTCTACAAACGACACCAGTTTCCAAATTTTACAACTGTGTGAGGTTGTGCTTCATGCGCTATAATTGCTGGTACCTCTTCACCCATAATTACATTTGCCTGCAAATAATTTCTCTTTGAAATGCTTTTTTTTAAAAATCATAATTGGGTGTGTGTGTGCGTGCGTGTGTGTGTGTGTGTGTGTGTGTGTGTGTGTGTGTGTGTGTGTGTGTGTGTACGCATTGAGAGGACAGTCAATAAGAGGCTTACCTTGGGTACCTCGTCTTTCTCTGCGACCTTGCGCCTGGAAAGTGACAGCATCCTTCCTGTGCTGGTTGCCTAGGAAACCAGAGAATGTTTTCCACATTGAAACTCATTGGGGCTCCGCACCACATCAAACAGCATATTAGTCCGCAGCAAGCACTTCAGGGGAAACCTAACTATAGCCTGGCAAAATGCTTACGTGGCAGCCTCCTGGAGTTTTATTTGGCTTGCATAGGTTCCCCTTTGAAGCCAGTAAAAGGGCACACATTTATCTACTGTATTGTGTAAATAGTTCGACCACATGCGTGTTTACGGCGCATGCGCACACGTAGTAGTTCTTCATGGGACAGAGGGAGGGCACACTAGGGCCGCACAGCTGGGAGACATTAGCTGCACAAACTGATGGCAGCACTCTACCCTGTATACACCGATGATGTCATCTTTTCATTTTGATATACATCCATTGTGCATGTGCAAGCCTGTTCACTACCAGTACACCTATTTAAAGGCTCTTGTGTACTAAAAGCACATGAATGATTGTGCATTCATACCTAGATTAACTGGAACGTAACCAACAGCTGTTTTCATTTCACTTTTTAACTGTCAGCTGAATAATTGTCCACTGCAGTCTCTGTGCTTTTTTTTTTTTTTAAGTCACGCTTTAGACTAATGGTTATTGGCTGACACACATCCTGTACCTCCCCACAAAGAGAACCAATCAGCTACAATGTGTGCTGCTTGTCTAGCTGATCACAGAATACTGTTTCACTAGAGCAAGTGCTTAGTGGACATGAACAAAATGTGCAATTTCATATCCAACCAGAGTAACTGGCCAAGGGGGACCATGGTATTGGGAAACTATAAAACCGCATTCCCACCATGCAGTACAGCTCATTTCAGCTAACAACAGTACAGTTTGGAACAGTCAACCTTATTCTGGCTTGTGTTTTCATCTCGGGGTGTGTAGGCGGGATGATGATAACTTAGTCAGCTATGTAAATACACTGTATCGTCCCATTTCGAATATAATAAAATCCAGAATACTGCCTTGTGATGTATTTATTTTTAGTATACATTTTTCTCATAGACAATAATCAAGGTTACCAAAACTGTTGCCATTATCTAACCTTTATTTACTGTATAGGCACTAATTCAAGTAACACTGTAGAGCTCCTAACTGTCAAATAAGATGTATAGTTGCTAAAGATTGCTCAAGACTTAATTCATCATGTTTTGATACATCTTAAACTATTAGAAAGTGAAAAAAAATAGGGATGCTATTGTATTGCACTTGTATTCGAAAAAGTGGCCTATTACTAACACTGTTACACTTTTCCAGCCTGACACATAGGTGGTGTAGAAACCACAGCAGCTGCGTAGCTACTTTCATGTGAACAAGGATGGCAACACTTTAATTCAACTGCAAATTATGATCTGCAAAATGGATGATGAACTCCACTCGATCTGTGATTGGCAAGTACTTAGTTTCAGCAGGAAAGTAACGGTGTACCACTTGTATTTGTTGCAGTAAATTAATTTTCAGTCCTTTGTTTAGAGGTCCACTTTGATTTTACACGCATTCATTGATCTATTAATGCTTTGTGCTGGCGAGCATTTACAACTCAATTTGTTTTCTCTCCATGTGGTTGGATGGACATGTTTTGCTCTTTATATATAGATTTGTAAAGCACTATAATAATGAGCGTTTCACGTGGGTGGTGGGTGGTGTGCCCAGTAGCAACTTGACACGGATCTGTTTTGACTAATTATGACTTAAGAAGATCACCATGGATACGTCAGTGGTGAGTGAATAGCGTGAGGATGTGCGGATCTATATGCCATTTGTTGCTTGACAACAGCTCTGCACAAAACAATGCATGCACATAGCCAAATCATACCTTTTATGTAGAAATTGCTTTTAGGAACTGTGACTCAATGGAGAAGCTTTTATGAATGTAAGGGGAACCTAAAGTAATTATTATTTTTTTCAATCAGTCTAGACAACAGGTGTCAAGCTCCTGGAGGGCCGCTTTCCCTCACGTTTTCTCCCTGCTGCAACACACCTGTTTCAAATGATCAGGATAGTATTATATCAGGATCCTTCAGAGCTTGCTGATGAGCTGATCATTTGAATCAGGTATGTTGCAGCAAGGCGAGATGTGCACACAAACAGAAAAGTAAAAACCAAAAACAAAAAAAGAACCGTAAGCCTCGGTGGATGCAGCGAGGCCGGCGAAAAAGTCACGAGATCGTCGCTAGTAAGCTCAAGATGGAGCCACTGGTTCCAGCCGCTTAAGTACACCAAGATAGGTGAATGTCTGCTGAGGTTTTACCTTTGCCCATGTACGACAGCTCGCTGGGGATCGTGTTAGTGAAGCTTCGCGGGTCTATGTTTCCCTGTAAATCCTCTTCCCTGTCATTTTTACCAGACATCTTTAACTCTGGCTATTGCTAGCCCAAAAAGGCTATGAACAGAGGTTCCGCTGTATTTCAGTTTTCTGCAAAAAAACCCCCCCGCAGGAGCCACACATTGTAACCAAAAAAACACATTACAAATCAGACAACCCCAGACATAATATAGAGAGAATGAAAACTAGCGAGTGTATTTTGCAATATTAGACAGCAGGACTGTTCTGTGAGTCCACATGCTGCAAAGCTGCAAAGCCGCCCACTCCTTATTTTCCCTCCTGTTTCTGCTCTGTCGCTCACTACTCTGCAAGTCTGCAACAAGCTCCCTAGAGCCTCGCATTCTGTTCATGTTGCCAAAGCCTTCAGTTTGGAGCACAGTGGGTAAGCTTTATGGGTCACAGGAAGAAACACACCACTAGGTCTCATCTATACACATTTTTTGAAAAGCAAAGTCTGCAGCAAAAAAAGGGCGTGTTGTCATCCCTGCAGCACCTCCAGTGGTTTCTGCAAAAGCACAGTCTGGAGAACTGGAAGGAGGGGTGGGGTTGGGAGGGAGACTAATCAAAGAAAGTGCAGCAGAATGACCGTGAGGAAAACTGCTGTGGGTTTTTGTGTACTGTAGCAGCTGCTTCTGGTCATCCGACGCTTATTGCATTCTGCCATTTGTCTTGGTGAGCTGGGCTGGGCCGGTCTTGACTGTGCATGGATGCAGTCAGTGTGTGTGTATGGGAGTGAGAAAGAGAGAGAGAGGGGAGGACGGGGAGAGACGACGCGAAGGCTGGCTGTGTGTATTCTCAGTCAGAGCCGCGGGAAGAACCGGAATCCGGAGCAGGGCAGTGGTGGAAGCTCGTAAAGGGAAAGGTTGCAGGCGGCTTAGTCGGGATGGAGCCTCCGGTACTTGACAGGGTTTGAACAGCGCTCAGCACCACTGGCTGGACCAGCGGCTGCTATTGGACTCACCTACCGTCTCTGTTGACTGGGACAAGACACTTGCCCACCTCTTGGTGTCAACATAAAGGGGTTATTATGGGCTGTTCTGCCAGTGTGGTTCTACTTCTACGCTCAGTGGGTGGGGCAGACTGCGGTTACATGTGTTCACGGCTGGACCAAGCGTCAGTGGATGCTGCAACACCCACCCTGGAAGGCTACTCAACTGTCAGCTCACCTCTGACCATCATTGTCATGGTAACGAGTACTGGTGCACCTTTGACTAATGCATGTGTGGGTGGAACACTGGTGGGGTTTTTGTGTACAGTATCTTGATTGTTTGGATCCATTTTTACCATGTGTACAGTTGTCCCTCCCTCGCCATGTCACTGTTCATTTTTTGCGGTCTCACTGTCTCGCAGATTTTTAAATCGTACATTTATAACTTTACCTTGTGGATTTTTGACTATGTTGTGGGATTTTTGTTGATTCATGTTTCCACATTGACTTTTACTGCAGACAAATCAATAAGCACGAGCCAGTAGGAAAGAGTCAATTAAAAACTGATTATCCAAACTTTGGTATCATTTCACACAAAAAAAAAAGAAAAGAAAGTGATAGTTGTCTACTGCCAAGCAGAACTGGTTTACATACAAGAACTGCACGTCTATGGTCAAGTAACAATTTGTAGCTAAATTAGCCTACCACTGCTAGTTAAAACGTATTGTAATCACTCCACAGGTGGTCAATAATGCACTTTCAATATCTTTATTGAACAACCTGTAAAAAAATAAACATGCAACAATCACATTTATACACTTGCTGTCACAACTGATGCCCAGGCATTCAACTTGCTAAACTGACTAACAGGTTAGCCAGTTAACAGCCAGCCAGATCTAAACTCTCTCATTCGTTGACTCCCACATCATTCAACAGGCAAGGCCCCGCCTTTTAAAGCCACACACATTCAAAATCACAGGTGCTACTGTGTAGAATGTGAGGATTGAGACCCAGCTGCATCTCCCATGTATATTTTGGATTGGTATTATGCAAATTAATTTAATCAGTGTGATGATTAGTACAATAATTGATTCTTAAAATATCAGATCGCTCTAGTATTAATGGGAATGTTTTAGGTATGTCACGATATCCAAATGTCACAATACGATTATATCACGATATGAACCTCACAATACGATAATTATCACGATATTGTGGGGAGGTTGGCGATATATAAAAAGGTCACGATACTGTATACAAGTTCACAATATTGCAAAAAAAAAGCTCATATTAAAAAAAAATCATAATATTCAGGGTTTTTTTTGTGCACAATAACAGCCTTTAAAAAAGAATCATAACCTTCTATTTTTTTGTGCACAATAACAGCATTGACAAAGAAATAGGCTAAACCAGCCATGGGCTCCTTTTGGCTCAGCAGCGCAAAGTATCATGGTCTATGTAGTTCACGAGGCTGCTGACAGCGATGTTGAAAAATATGTGCTGGTATGATTTATGAGACCTTTTATTGGTAAGAACATAGTTTTGTTCACTGGAGCAATAATCAATTTAATTTCTGTTTAATTTGGTTGTGTGCCTGTGTGTATGGTTTCTGTTGAACATGACATACAAATAAACATGAGCAGTTGCATGTACAGGTCTCTACATAATACTAATTAGCTGTGGTCCTAATTATACATATGGTTCAAATAGTACAGTAAACATTAACCTCAATGTATATAAATGACCTACAATGACCGAACACCTAATATTGAGGCACTTACTTGCTAATTCACACGCATTTTGTGGAGGAACTCAAATGTGTTATGTTGCCCTTCATCTGGCGATTAGCGTGGGTCTTAAACAAAGGTGGCATTAAATTAAACTGCACTAATAAACCAACCACCAGAGGGTGCTGGAACTGCACAAAAGGAAAACAACCTGGGCTTTTAAACAGATTTGCTGCTATTAATATCGTGACATGACGACGACGATATATCGTGGCATTTTTAATATCGTGATATCGCGATATTGCCGATATTGTGACATCCCTTGAATGTTTATTACGGTATGGGAGAGGTTAGTAGGAGCATGGGAGGGTAATAACGCCTTAAAATCTATACAAATCTAAAATATATACAGTATGGTCGCTACTATGTGGATTTTTATCGATCACGTTCTAGAACGTAATCCCGGTGATCAACGAGGGACTGCTATGTCTTACTGTATACACACTGTAGTTTTTTTTAACTGTGTCGGTTGTGGCCCCTCACAGCTGAGAGATATAATGGGGAGGACGGAAATGAGGGGGGAGGAGAATAGAGTGGAGTATGGGGTCATACATTAGGAATTTGGGTTCTGTGGGAAAACTCTTCCTTTCCCGACATATGGAGAGAAGATGATTTAACCGACTGAATGAATAAATAAATGTAGGCAGCAGCAAGTGGGTCTAGTAATCAGTGATTGGATTACATTAAGTTGAATGTTCCTAAACAACTTTGCAGTGCAATAATGTATGCCAGCCATCTGTGAGATATCTGTATGGAACCACCAGTGTTGGCCTGATTTTCTTTTCACCCCGAGCAAGACCCAGGTTTCTGCAAGTCTTGTGGAAAAATGTTCAAGTTTTGGCACAGTGTGATTTTTACAGGCATTACCTCTGTTTCTCCCCTTGTTTCTTGCTTTCCCACCATAAACCTTTCACGTCTTGGTTCCCCTCTCTGGTCTCTATGGTAAACTGGATTTGATGCTTTACACTTGCAATTCTCAGCTTTTACATGCTGGAACATATCAGAGTATAAGTGGGCCTTTTATGATGACTATGCTGTACTAAAAGGTAGTAAGCACACTGACTTAGCATTTTACAATGCTCCCCAGTATGAACTACATTATTTTCATAATGCAGTGAACCCTCGCTGTTCATAAAACGTGAATAGCAAAAATCTGGGAGTAACTGACCCCAGTCTCCAAAAATGTGTATAATTGCCAATATTCATATTTAAAAACAAGTACAGTATACCCAAAATATCAGCCCAAAACACCGTAATATCATTTTGAGCTGACTTCACATTACCCTTAAAAATAATTGACTCACAGATTATAGTATTTGCTTCAGAAAAAAGAAAAAAAAGGAATCTCCACTCAGCGGAGGAGGAACATCCACATGCAGCGAAGACTGCAACTTCCACTAACATCCCAGGCTAAACCCAGCTACTCTCCAGCATGGAGAGACGGCAAAAATAAATAGCTTAAAGATGATTTGATTTTGAAACTGCAGCAACGTACCAATTACTACTTTCATTTTAGCCACCACTTTGGTGTCATCATCGAAAGAACATTGAAAGGTGGTTGCAATTTTTGAATGTTATTATCTTTGTCTTTGGTTAAAATGCGTCAATGTGTAGTAAAACAAAAAAAACATCCTATTTTCAATCATTTTAAAAGAGCTAATATTCCCCTTAATAAATATTCAGGCCAAAGCAAAGACTAGATATTTATTTTTACAAAAAAATTGTACATTTTTTAACCTAATTTTCAGGCTTTATCTGCGAAAAAAAGTTTCCATCACTAACCCCTGGGGAACACCAATATTCAACTGCAGCATCAATGAACAACTAAAATCAAACATTGATTATTAAAATTAGGGGGATCATATTGCATTATTTTGGTAGATGAAGTGTGCGGTAAACTGACTTTAATAGTTTTTCCATTGATGAAACATTTGCCATCTTGGCCAAATTTAAAATAAAATTGAACTTCTTGCAATGCAACACCTGATATTACCAGTTACCTCACCTTACCATCTCGTACCTTTCAGTAAGAGGTTACTGTTACAAAAAAAAAAAAAGCTTTGCGATGATCATACAACCTCTGTTTGTTTATAACATTTGATATATGTTTTGTGTTGTGGAACTGAAGGAAAGACTAAAGTTGAAAAAGTAAGGTGCTGTCTCATGCTTTGTTGTAATGATCTAAAGCAGATGGCTTGTTCCTCTTGGCTTCCTCTACTGTCTCCATCCATCTTGTGTACCTCCGCTCTTCTGCTTGAAACACATCTCCTAACACCTCCTTCCCTTAGCAGGGCAATAATAAATATGCTTGACAATGATACAGACCACCAGGAATATACATTTGATTTCTCTCCAGTTTTTCCATTCTTGGCTGTCTGAATTCTATGTGCTGATGTATTCTGCATCATTCAAAATGCTCTCCTTGTTTGCCAGTTACTCTGTGGGGAATCCCTGAGCTGTGAGCTGGCCAGTAATGGGCTGAATCTGTGCCTTCCTCGCAGCTGTACTTTGTCAACAGCAACATCAGTCTGCCTCAGTCCTGCTAAGTGAGAAGGGAGACAACCATGGGAGGCCGAGCATAGACGTTGAAAGGTTAATAAGGTGTGAGTAAGGGAGCGTTGAAAGGACAAGAAAGGAATCAAAGCAAGACGTTTGACGAGAGAAGGACAAAACAAAGGAAGGAAGAAGTTAGCTGAAGCATCTGGAATCAGTGGAAGAAGAGGGAGGATGCGGATGTTCAATTGTCATGAAGATCATTCAAAGTTCCAGATGCAGACCATCAAATTATTCATGTGTATTACATCTTGCAACATTAAGATGGATGTGTTTGCCTGGTGGACTTGAACGAGGGATCAATATGTCATATTTTTTCAAAATTCAGGTGTACAGACACAGATACATACTGTACACCTGCAATGGTGGCATTCTATCACAGTGCCACGCTAAAGTTAAGGGACTATTAAACTTTCCTTAAAATTGTTCTAACGGCACGACATGCAGCCCGTTCTTCACATACAGTACATGATGAATTTTACATAAAATCAGAGTCAAACTCTTCCCTCCCCAGCAAATATATAATATGTTTTGTTGGAATATTTTGTAGGTCTGGAGTCCATAAGCCCAATTAACAATTTACAAAACAACTACTTACTCGATGCGTGTTCGTTTTATCTTTCAAGAAGGTATCCATTGTAAATAGACTCACACAAGTCGATCGAATTTTCTCGTCAGTTTTCTTTACCATCTCTGAAGTTCAGGAATCATACAATAATCAGATCTGGGCAGCTTTTCCATCCTCGCAAATGCACTTAACCGAGATGGACGAGGGCAGAAAAGGGGCATGAGCTAACATGCAGCCCTCACATTTATACTGTCTTCAAAATGTAAACATAATGTGGGCTGGTCTCCTCCCTGGCTGGCCCTGCATATGGGGCTGATCTTCACCAGTTGGTCCTGTGCTCAGATCAGGGCACACTGACTCTGAGACTTAACTGATTATGCGATGTGCAATAAAAGTAAATGGTACATTTTTTTTTTTAGAAAGAAAAATAAAAGCGAACCATTCGGGTGACATTCTAAGAAATTACACCAGAATAAAAAATACACTAACAGTAAAGATCTCTTAATTTTGGCTTCTGGCGTCCTGGGTCCACTTTAGTGCCGCCGCCCTCCTCTCCCGCGTGCAACAGTCAATAGCGCCTCTGCGTAAACCCGCGCTAATAAGTGGACCGAACCGAACGCAAGTAGACCAAACCGACCATGCCATACCAAAACGTATTAATACACCCATGTGTACCGTTACACCCCTAGTATGTATGTATGTCACCTTTTTGCCAGACACGAGCTTGCATATAAAACCTCACTCTGTCACATGTCACCTGTTTTAAGCCATCTTCAGAGACTGTTTCCTCTTAATATTGTTCTGCTCTGAGGTTTTATCAGAGGAAGTGCATGTCTGTGTGTGCACACATGGTTTACCCGAGAGAATAATTCTTATTTTGCTGATTTTTTTTCCTTAGGCAAACTTCACTTTAAAACACTAGGTTTTCACATTGTGGATACACTTGTAAACCTTTTGATGGGAAAATAATAATTTTAATGCAGTGTTTGTCAATCACCTTGTCGGTTGAAATCTCATTTGCCGGGGATTTTGGAGCTGTGTGTGCGCGCGTGTGTGTGTGGGGGTGTGTGTGCGTGTGTGTGTGCGTGCGTGTGTGTGTGTGTGTGTAAAACAACTTCCTCTACGTCCACGTGCGTTGACACATAACGTGGTACTAGTTCTGCTTGTGATAAGGCACATGCGCTGCGATGTGTGTTTGATTAGTTGTATAGTATATAATTAATTTTTGTAAGTTTCTGTTCTACCATATGGACTATTTAGGCTTTATAATGAGCTTCAGGAGCAAAATCACCTTGAGGAGAAAAATCAAGAGTAAACGCATGAGGTCGGATTTCACCAGGTTGAGTATTGTATGTATTTAACAATATATTCCTCACTGTCTGCCTCTTCCATTCTGTCGCTTTCCGCATTTGTAGTTCATTTTACGAAAGGGATGGCAGCAACCACTGCACCATTTGTGCATCTTTAATGGCTGTGTTTCCATGATATTGTGGCTGAGGAGTTTAGTTCCTCTTTTTTCGCCATGTACGTTGAGTGCACCGATTCCAGTTCTATTCCAGTAATTGGCAGCTAAAGGGGATTATTATTTTTAAAATGAAATTCAACTGTGTGGATGTCACTGATGCGTACATAATAGGCAGGCGTCCTCCAAATCAGATTCTCCTTTGAAATGTACAGGTGTCATGTAAAATGTTAATTCATCTGAAAATTTCACAGTACTTCAATAATCTGCCATAGCTCACAAAATGAAAGGAGAGCAGCACTTCCAAGACTCAAATTGTTTGGTTATGGTGCTCTTTGGATGGTAAAACTTCAAAGTGTTCTTTCTTCTTTTTTTTATGTAAAAAGTCTTAATTGATGATGATGGTGATGTTTTGATGCGTGGGGCTTGTGCTTGAGTTGTTGGGGTGTAAAAAACAATGATCAGTTGAAGTGGACACTGACATTGGCTGTCATTTTGTTTGGCACTTCTTTGTAAGCAGGGCTTTGCTTACCTAAGAAGCAGTTCAAGCCTACCACATAAATGCAAAGTAACCAGCGGCGACTAAAGCCACAGCTAATGATCACAACGAAGATGCTAATATAGCGAGCCATTGCAAAGCTCTTCACCAAACTAAACTCGAGAACAGCTTGCGTATGAGCAAGTCTGCGAGTTACAGGCTGACAGCTTCCTGCCAAGTGACTAGCGATGAACTGCAGGTCGATCGACACAGTTGAAGACGAGGGTTTCATTGAGGCGTTTCAAACCGCGTCCAATGAGCCATCATACAAACCATTGTGCAGGACTGCAGTGATAACAAATCAGCAAGACGTATGACAGTGAAAAGAAAAGCAAGCTTGATGTTTCGGGAACAAACAAAACAAAAACCAGGAACTTGGCTGATAAATGCGCCAAACAATTTCGCAAAGTGGCAAATGACTGGGTAATTATACTTAAAAAAAAAAAAAAAGATAGCCATCATGAATGCAGATAGATACCTACAGACAATGGGGGGCTTTGGGGATTTTCTCAGCAATTTTTAAGTGAGAGTAAGTATAGATGAATTAGATCAATTAATTACAGATTATAATTATTTAATCTCTCTTTTTTTCTTTTTAAATCTTTTGACAGCTCTAATTAAAATACCAGTTAGGAACAATTTGCTCACATGCTGTCCGTGCAGTTCTTCAGTGAAAGGTGTGTGATAAACAAGCACTGTGATGAATAACATGCATATGGCAAAATATTGAAGTCAGTCCATGAATAATTTCTGTTTTGTTTTATGTTTTTTTTAAATGACACTAACACCGCTCACACACTTTGCCTGGGCTGGTCCACCAACATTGTAGACCAGAATTAGGCGATCTGCAGTTGTCGCGGTAACAAGAGAGACACTGTTCTCCTGATTACATGGCAGCGTGGGCTAATAAAAGCTTATAATTTTAATGTAGAAATGAATGTTTTATGCTCTTGTAATATTGAAAAATAGTAGACCTCAGATGAATAGGCTGGACTAAAAATAATGTTCTGTTATAAGAGGCTTATTGATTTTTTTTAATTTTTTTATTCTGCTATTGTACATTAGTGAAAGTATAATAGTCGAGATACTAGAGTCACCTTGAGTGAACTTGTGCTGTTGGTTTTCATCGTGCCTGCAAGCCTGTTTGTACCAATAAGGTAGAAATACGTTTTGGGTGAAAGTCTCCTGTCAGCACTGTACACATGTCAAACAAACTAGAGGCTTCTTCTGCTACCACTAACTTCCTGGCTACAGTCTTCTCTCTCTGCGGTCTTCTGCTTTTTATGTGAATTACAGAAGCGATGGCCTGTAATCTTTTGAACACATGTTGAATAACTATTTTGTCTGACTCACTTAGTATTACACATATCATTACTTCTCTTCTGTAAATGTTATTGCGGATATGTCATCCAGTGTCTGTCGTATATACTATACAACCGATTTGGGTAATGACTGAGTCACTCTCCTGTTGGGATAGTAACATTTTGCTCAATGTGACATGTCACAGTTCACCTTACAGTGACTTAGTCAGCAGTCTCATCATCAATAAACCATTTTGGATGTAGTATGTGGCATTCTTTGGTAATGAGCTGCTACTTTTCTTTGCTGTACTTTTCACTCTTTAATGCTCTTTTCCAATCAGTAAAAAAAATAAAATATATCTATATATATTAAAAAATATATATATTTTTTACTGTACTTCTTGACCTAAGGTAGATGTTTCCAGCCAGTCCAACCAAGTTAGAGACTTGATAAGACATCCAGTGAAATTCATAATGGTTCTCCACATCCAATCACTTCTGGCTCATGGCACTATTGCTAAAACAACTTGAGAGATATCCGCCGGGGCTAGCAATATTTTTGACCACTGAAGAAGGTAACAAACTTGAGAAGTTGTCTTTTGGGATAAACTGTGGCTGTCTATAACCTTGCATCCATTATTTTATAGCTCAACGGTACTTTTATGGTCGTGCATTTCTGGCTAGAGGCACTTTTACTCACACAACGAGAGAGTATCCTGCCAGTCTTGCAATATTGTTAACGCTAATAATATGTTCCCCGAGGCCATGGCAGCCACATTTCAGGCCACCATGAACAAAACAGGAGACGACGTGGGGGGACGGGATGGTAAACATGAATGCTGTGGATGCCTGGCCAGATCTTTAAATAAAAAAATATGTGTGCCACGGCGGTTACGGAGCATATGAAAAACCTAGTCAGCTACAGTGAGTGAGTGAGTGAGTGAAAACATTGCATGAATACACTGGAATACAGAGAAAACTATTGTGAACACAACTTTTGTGAAAAAAAAAGAAAACTTTTTGTGTTTTGAAAAACTTTTTGCGAAGTCCCCCCACTCCGGCAAAATGATAGACTACTAAAGTAGTAGAGAAATTTGAGATGCATCTTGTAGGAAATCTGTTGACTACTAGGATCTAGAATCTTTCATTCATGCATTTCTAGCACTTTCATGCACTCATGTGGCATCACACCCACAGTGATAGAAATAGATCACAGAGTGGTAAGCAAAAACAGCCTTATCTTTGTAAAGGGACATTTTTTTAGATACAGCACTTGTGGTATTTGTGCACACGTCCCTGATGTTGTCTGGTGAGTGAAAGTGAAATTTAAAAGGGGGGAAAGGAAGAATTCATTCTGCGAATATTTGTGTCATCCCCATTTCATGTTTGGAGTCACATTTTGCGTCAGAGTGGTTAGTGTGCGCAAGTGTAATATATGTATTTTTGTACAGTGAGGAAATTCCAACCATATCATGGGTAGATTAAGTACAGCGCAGATATCTTTTTTCACCCCAGTGTCATCAAGTTTGGGGTGTGCCCCAGCTTGCCTCCAGCGGTAATAGCCACTCGGGTGCTTTCTGCGTGCTGTTTTTAGGTCCTAATGATGTCACAGCACCGCACAGGAAATATTGAGATCATGACTTTCCTCCTAGAACCGTCAGATTTGTGTCGTGCCTACGGATAATTGACTGCTTCCATCTTTAAACCCCACGTTGTCATCGAGGCTGCATTCACATCAGCCACTTCCAAAGGCATTCAATACTTGATGACTTTATAGTGCACATTTCCAGTCAAACACAGAGGCTTCAACAGAGACTTTCAAAAAAATTCTTGACCGTTTGGGTCTCAAAGGTGGTACACAGGATAGTTACTTGTAACCTTGTGAACCTAGAGGTTAGAACAACACTATTATTAATATTAAGTAAGTGCAGGCGAACAATGGATTCATATAATCATTACGACAAGTGATTAATCGTTTAAGGACCTTGTTTAATTTAAAATTGTCTAAATTCTGGTAATTTCAGCCTGTCAGCAGTACATATTTTCCGATTTCGGTTGTCTTCCATGAAAGCACAATACATCTTTGTGTATTTTCCAAAATAAGACATTTGCAAACATCTACTTTTACAGTGGAAAGCAACGATCAACATTTTTGACGATTTTCTTACATGTTGCAGACCAAATCAGAAACTGAATCATAATTAATTTGTTTGTCCATTTACCGCACTGTTCATTTGAAATGTTCTGTTTTGGATAAAGGGCTGGAAATTAAGAGATGCTTTTTAAAAAGAAAAAAAAAAATCAGATTCATCAATGATTCAACTATTTTTCAAATAATCGATCATTAGTTGCAGCCCCAATATTAACATCCATCCATCCATCCATTATCCTAACTGCTTATCCTCACAAGGGTCAATAAAATCAAAATAAAGAAATGCATAACATCCAGTGGTGTTTTGAATTAAGAGTTTAATTCCTTATCTAGCCATGCTCCGAACTAAAAACATTAATAACAAATTATCTTTCCCCATTGAAATGAATGGAAACCCCATTAATCCGTTCCAACCCTGTATTATACGCCCTTTGTCTGTGCACCATGGAAACCACAGTCACAGTCACAGCAAGAGTACAGATGCACACCAAGAAGAGTTTTACAATTAAGTGTCTCAGTAAGCTGCATTAATATTATATTTATAATATTGTATTATGCCAAGAATATTATTTTTATTATTATTATAATTATCCGCGTTTGAATTGGAGTCATTGTAGTTTGCGTGGGCGGGCGCGGTTGCGTGCTGGGCGGCGCAAATGATGCGTTTGGGGCGGTGGGACGCGGAGCGAAGCACCGGAAATCTGCCCATTCGCTCGATTCGGCTCTTATAAAACAAGTAAACTTTTTTGCCATTTCGCCTCGCGGGAGCCAATCAGCATCCTGTATACTAAGTCACACACAGCCACACAGCGTCCTGTTCACTCGGCGGCCAGCAATATTGTGAGCACTAGCATAATGCATGTGCAAAAAAGTTGACTTGTTTTATACGCGCCGAATAGAGCGAATGGGCGGATTGTTGTTGCTGCAAATCTGCTTAAGGCTGGCTATCAGCAGCTACTGTCCGGACTATGCGTCCCTGGCTGATTCCATTCAGTGCAAGTAATGTAATTGCAAAACGTTTTTTTTGTTGTATTGTGCTATATAGGTTGATGCAGTCATGCAAGGTACACCAGCATATACAGTACATATAAAAATAATTCTCCATATATTTATAAATAACGTGTTTTGCATTTTTAGTAGGTGGTAGATCATTTTGACTCTGTCATGTCATAAGTAGCTCTCAGGCTGAAAAATTGTGGGCACCCCTGCATTAGCCCATCTATGGCGCTCATCTATTTGTGTCAGCATCAAGCCCGTACTGTATATGCAGTAAGTTGATGCTATGTCTTTTGTGTTGTGTGTTTTGCAGCAAGAGAAGCCCAAGTTGATCGATCCACTCGATTATGAGGCTGTCATCTCGGAACTGGGAACGGAGCTCAAGCAAGACCCTCTTAGAGAGCTGCTGCTGTTTCCTGACAATGATTTCACAGTAAGTGTATGTGCATGTGCGTGCGTTAATGCAGTTAGAGTGGAAGGATCTTGACTTTATCAGATCATAGTATAGCTTCCAAAGGCTATGATAGGGAATCCCCTCATATAATATGCAGGCGTTATGGCAGCTAGCACTCACTTAAAGAGAGAGAGTGGAAATATGCTTGATGTCCAGTGATGCCAGTAACACATTACTTAAAACACATTACAGTACATCAAATTTGAAGGAACATTTGGAGTCGCAGCATGGTACATTCAAGCTTACAAGGACCGACACGTTGAGCTGTGACTAATGCAGTAGGTCCCGGAATTTTTTTTGTTATGTTTATAAAGGATGTACATTATAGATGGTACGTTTCACCATAGCAGTATTAATAGTTAAATATGTTGGGTCAAAAAAGACTACCTCAATTTTATATTGTATACACAAAAATGTATTTGTTAATTGAAAGAAGAAGTCAGCGCAAAGGTTTTATTTTCAAGTAGCCTTCTTATCTTAGATGTTCTATGCAGCCCTACTAGTCGAAAAACAACATTCTGATTAATAATTCTGATAAATATTGCACTTCTGCAATATGAGTTAAGCAGGAATATCCACCTGTTTTGTACATCTCAGGGGGGCAGCCATTTTGCCACTTTGTGTCGACTGAAAAAGACATCACAGTTGCTCGGGTAACAGCCAATCATGGCTCAGCTTCAGAAAACAGGTGAGCCATGATTGATTGTTACCTGAGTCCTGAGCAACTGTGATGTCATTTCAGTTGACAGAAAGTGACAAAATGCCCCCCCCCCCCCCCGAGATAGCTAAGAACGGGTGAATTTTGCTGCTTAACTCATATTCCACAAACACAATATTAATCAGAATGCCATGTTTAGACGAGTGAAGGCACATGGAGCATACTAATGCAAAGGTTCTTGCGGGGTTGACCTCCGCTTTATAGAAGTCTAGAAAGTACATTGATGTTCTATGAAATCGAGAAAGACATTTATGTTAGGCCCAAAAAGGCTGTCTTTCTTTAGTTTTTCAATAAAAAGTTTACCCCTACTGTATCCTACTATTAAAATGCTTTTCCAATAGAGCATTGCCAAAACCAGTTATTGTTATGTTAAGCGGGGTGGTTAGCTTCTGCTGGAAGTAACTAATAAACTAACTTGTAATCTAAGTGAGTTATTTTTAAAATCCAGTAACTAAATACTTTTAAAATCAAGTAATCCTTAAAGTAACTTATTTTAAGTTATTTTTTCAAGGTAACTGTGGCAACACTGTTGACTTCGAAGTCTTCCTATTCAAGGAAGCAATAAATAATTGCACCTTGTCAGTATTTCCTTACAATGAATGGAATTTGATTTAATTTCAAATTTTCTTCATGAATCGACATAAATGTGAAGCATGTTCCTGCGAATGCCGGCCCATTTTGTGCATCCTCTCGAGTCAGCTGTTTCCATGCCAATGCATCTCTTTACTGTCCTTATCGATGCAGGTATCCACCGTGCCCCAAGAGAGACGCACTCTCAAGTCAGCTGTTCCTGAGGGCGCAGAGCTCCAGGCTGAATGTCTGCTGGTCAGACAGGTCAGATGCACTCTGACACACGTGTGTTTGTCATGCTTTGTTATGGGGGGTCTCGTCGACCCGTCATTCCACATGAGTCTTAGGCCTTGTCTACACGTAGCCGTTTTTTTTTAACAACCGTATATCCCCCCTCCGCCCCGCCTGCGTTGGAATACACATAAAAAAACGCATCCACACGAAACCGCGGAAGTGCGTTTTCAAACGCACGGCAAGCCTCTAGGCGGCAGGAGTTAGCCAAATACTGTCCATTCAGAAGGAACTTCCGTCCTTTGACGTCACTTCTACGAAACCAAAAACACGGCGCCAAACTCGTTCGGGAGAACTGACAAGAGGTCAGAATTGCTTTTAAACCAACAAGAAGCAGTGGTTGGTTGCGGACCAATAAGTAAGCAAAAAGCGCCTTGAGAAGGGCTATAATCAATGCAGCGCCGCGGAAATCCATGTTGACTCGCATGAAAACACAAGTGGCACAAGTGACGTCAGAGCATTTTTGTCGCATAGTGGCGACCTAAATCTCCGGGTGTAACCGTCCACAGCAAAACACGGATCCGGAGATATCCAGAGATATCCTAAGGCCCGCAAATCTCCACTGCGGCCGGAGTTTTGCGTTTTCACTGAAAAAACTCCGGGGACGTGTGGATGATAGGGCTAACCGCAGGCTTATATCCGGCGTTTGCAAAAACCCTGGCTACGTGTAGACAGGGACTAAGTCATTCATCTCATTCTGATTTTATTGAGAAATATTTGACAATTACAAAATATACTCGCAGTCACATATTTGCCTCTAAATGGTACAAATTGTAAGGGTTTATCTAACAGGCAAGGTTTGGGAAGGAGTACAGTGTACATATCTTTCAGCTGCATCTAGTCCAATATATTCTACTTCATCTCCGCCCTCTTCACCAGGCTTGCAAGTATTATAACTCGGATCTGAACGTGGTCCAGTTCAAGTATGACGACTACGCTGGAGACTACCGCCTGCTGCCAAGGTAATAACATTGTGAACAGTAACCTGAAATTCCCTTTAGGCAGTGAAGGAGAGCAAAATGGTGGTGGGTGTTGAGTGCAATAAAGGAGTCACAGAGTGCAAGGACAAAGCAATGTTTCATGGGTATGAGGCCGTTGCTTCTGAGATGTGACTGATCCAAAACAGTCCAGCAATTCAAACCACTGGAATGTCCTCTTTCTATCCCATGGGTTCAGGTTGCCACTGTCAGTTCACATGACCTCTGACCTAACCGGAAGTGGATTTAAAGCAGGATAAGACAGATGTTAATGCATTTAGTTAGTTTATTGCCAGACCCAAAGCTATTATTTGATTTTGGTGCAAATAATTTGTCAACACTAATGGGTTTGAAAAAACAACAGCAGAACATCTCTCCATGTAAAAATAAATGAATAAATCTCAGGCCTACAGCAACAGGTGGCGCTGTAACCAGGGTGTCTGCAGACAAAGTAAAGTCTTGTACAGTCTATCCTTAAAAATTACAATGAGCACCTGAATAAAAGGTCTTAAAAATGACATTGTTTTCCAAATTTGTCGAATCTGATAATTCCTCAAATAATTTAACCCAATCTTTTGTTGATTCGAGATGAGGTAGATGGAAATGCTACCAGCAAGCTGTAATAGCTTCAAACATGCAGATATCCTGTATTACTCCCAACCTCAAGGCTATTTTAGCTGCTTTAGACACTTGAAGGAAGTTATTTCTGGAAAAGGCGCAATAGCGGCAATGGTGGATCGAAGAAAGTGGACTGATCGTGATTTAGCTAGGAAAGCAATAAACAATGCACCGCTTAAAAACAGCAAATATAATTGCATACACTTGATGTAATACAAACGAAAGAAGCAATGCAATGCTGGTGGAATTGTTCATTATGATCTGTTTTGATAAGGGAGGATGTTTATGAGCTTTTTCTAACAGTTTCCCTGATAGAAGAGCAGATAATTGCAAGTATAGAAAGAACTGTTTAAATAACATAGTATTACAATAAGTATAAAATTTGGTGCATATGCTGTTTAAATTACACGTTTAAGAAAAATACCTCTGGCCACTCAAAACTCCAAGATGACGGCCAAAACCTAAGATGTGCACCCAAAACTGTGTTTTTCCTCTATAATTCAAAATGCATTGATTTTAAGCGGCAAATATGTGCTGAAGTCGAACATCAACTTTTTGAACTTTGAGTCATAATAGGTTTGAGAATGTGTTACAATTTGAACGATTCTTTCACTTATCTGCTCCACTCTGAGATTTTATTTGTTTTTACACTCTAAAAACAGTTGGGTTAAAGATAACACAATTTGGGGTCGAAAATGGATCGATCCGCGAATTGGGTCAAGTAGACCCACTCTCTTGCAATGTTTTGTACAAAAAAGCCCAATTTTTGGGGTCGTTTTGTACAAATCTACCCATTTTTGGGGTTGTTTTTGCAGAACCCCCCCAAAATGTAGGTATGGTAGATTGTTTTTCACAGAAAACAACCCAGAAAGTTGCGACCAATTGACCCAAGTGGTGGATCGGTCCATTTTTTACCCCAAATTGTGTTATTTTTAACCCAAGTGTTTTAGAGTGTAGAATTGCATCAGTAGAACGGTGGGCACTTGGTTATATCTTCCTCAGAGTTCTAAAGCTTGGGGTTCAAATCTTGGCGTCGTGTGGGTCCCTTGTATGTGGTTTGCATGTTGTCTTGTGCTTGCGTGGGTTTTCCCTGGTTGCTCTATTTTACCCCCCCCCCCCATTCTAGAAGCATTCATGTTATGTTCATTGAAGACTGAATTGTCTTTTGGTGTGAATGTGAGTGCGAATGGTTGTCTGTCTATGCCCTGCGATTCCTGCCTCTCGCCCAAATTGAGCAGGGTTGGGAAGATGAAGATAGGCTTGTATCAAAACTCACACTAGCCATATAAGATATGGTGCCCACCCTTCGTCTACATCGTCAATAGAGTCTTCACCCTGTCAGCTTTCCAAAACGACACTATCCAATGGCCTAAATCAAACTTTGTATTGAAAAAGCCAAACATGTATAGAGAAATATACAGCTGTGTTTGCACAAGCATAGCATTAACTTAAACACTCAATATCCTTTTCGAGGTAAATGAAATGGAGTATAAACCGTTGCACAGCAGGAATATGCAGCGACTGAATGCACGCGGTGGTTACCGCTAAGTTTTGACTGCAGCAATGTCCATCTGTCAATCGGGAAGCATTCCTGCGCCTGTCCGCAATCACCACAAATGCGGCGGTTATTTTCGACAGCTTTTACCACCACGTGACCTTTAGCAAAGTGTCTTTCCGGCATGGAGCTGCAAGCCTGCTCGACATTTCATCGTCACACACAAAGCGAACCAGCAGAGCTTATCTATTGTTGACTTCGTGGAGCCAGAGAGTCGCTCAGAGAGGATTAATTGAATAATCTCTTTGTATACTTTTATCATCAGAATTCCACATCCTCTTCAATGTTTTCTCCTTTCCCCCTGTTCTAGGAAATTGTACAAAGCTGAGAAGCTGCCATCCCATTCTTTTGAGATTGACTATGAGGACGTGGACAAGGATGAGGTTGGTGATGGACCTTTCAAAGGCAGCATTAACATGTTGGGAACATCCTGGCCTTATGATGCTCAAATGAGTTTATCCTGAAGCCATCTAGCTGTTAAAATATACTCCCACGGAGACGTGAGCTCATCGTTGTTTACGTACATCAGTTGACAAATGGCCCAGTCGAGGATGTCTCCTTCTCTTCTATTGATCTCCAGGACGAGAGGATGTACTTTATGTGTGGGCGTGTTTGTCTTTTTGCAGGACACCACCTCCCTGTCCTCATCCAAAGGAGGAGGGGGATGTGGCGGAGGAGGAGGAGGGGGAGGAATTGGTGTCTTTCGGTCGGGCTGGCTCTACAAGGGCAACTTTAACAGCACCGTCAACAATAGCATCACTGTCCGGGTGAGGACACCGACTTGGCATGCACTTGAAGTTTATCTTTTTGTTGTTACGCATTGTCAAACAGCCTTTGCAGTACACAGTTTTAAGAATCTAACTATTAACAAATATACAAGTCAATGCAGTAGGCAGTATTCAGGATCTATTAACAAATATAGAAGTCAAGTCAAATTTATTTATTGAGCCCTTCATCACAAAAAAAGTCTCCAAGCCACATAAGCCCGCAGTTGACAAATATTTACAAAATAGAAAAGAATTACTCATCACTGTCTGCATTTTTTGTTGTTGTTCAGCTTCTGGTTTTGCATTCAACAATGAATCAGTACAAGGTGATGAATTGCGAAGGCACAGACAAGTACAAAAGACCGGGAGCTCTCCATGCTGAGGCGCCTTTTTTTTTTTTTATCCGTATGTTTGCCAGCTAGCTTCTTCCTTTGCAATGTGTAGTGGAGGCTTGAGGCGGCTGCATCCCATACTTCAGTATAGGTATTTGCAGTAACCCTGCAAATTGTGAAAAGGGTATTTTGTACTCTCCAAAAATGTTTAGAATTGCCCATTTTAATAGTTTAAAAAATTATGAATATATCCCAAACAAAAATACAAAACATTCGAATATCATTTCAAACTCTCATTACATTACCCTTCATACTGAATGGCTTTTATAATAATAAATGGCTTTTTCACACTGCACTTAGTCGGGCGCAGCGCGCTGTCATCAAACCCATTCATTGTGTATCTGGTGAGGGGCGGAAACCAGGCTGTAGGACGCTGCTTGTTTCCTCCTGCTCCTTTTTAAAACGAGCAGAGCCAGGGCTTTCTTTTGCAACAATGAAAGATGATTGTTAAAGTGTAGTGTACTTCTCATCCAAACCAGTGGCAAAAGTCTCTGTGCTTACTTCCTGGTAGCCTGCTACGCCAGCACTTTCAAATATGGGCGCACCAGCATCCAGGGCGCCATCGTCTTTCTGCCCTGCCGCGCAACCCTTTCACACTGAGCGAGTGCAGTGTAGAAAGGGCTTACCAGATTATTTGATTTGTAAAAAATGCAACAGAAGTGTTTGTACCAATTTCCTTTACAAACCCTTAAAATAGCAATTGTCAAGCAATAACAAGACCTCCTACGTCTGTTCGCGTGAGCTTTTTATTATCCACTCAGCAGAGCAAAAACATGCATGGCGTAGACCGCCCAGGACTTGCGCTAACAACGCATTCAGGCTAAACTTAGCGCCTCCCCATCTTAATCTTTCAGTCGAGATCACTTTAATATACTTCCCTGATACCAATTACTAATTAGAAAATTATGCTGTAAACCACGATTCAGTGGTTTTATTATTATTATTATTATTATTATTATTCCCCAGGGAATAGCATAAAGAATGAATTTGCACTGTATAAATAGCGAACCGTATATAGGCAGGGGTTCACCATAATTGTGATTTAGTCTTTCAGGCATGTCCTGTATTGAACTTTCTCGTCATTGCACAGTCCTTCAAGAGGAGATATTTCCAGCTGACCCAGCTGACAGACAACTCCTACATCATGAACTTCTACAAAGACGAGAAAATCTCCAAGGAACCCAAAGGCTGCATCTTTCTCGACTCATGTACCGGTGTTGTGCAGGTATGCTCCAAACTTTAAAATTTGAGTTATCATGTGAGCTGTATTTTAATGACGTGAAATGATCCACAAAGAATAACCGCTTGAGGAAGCACGCCTTTGAGCTGAAGATGAACGAGGTCACATACTTCGTGCTGGCCGCGGAGAGTGAGCAGGACATGGAGGAGTGGATCAGCACCTTGACGCGCATCTTGCAGATCACGCCGCACGACGGGCCGGCTCCGGACCGCAAGAGTCTGGACCTGTCCGACCATCGCCAGGGTGAGAATTGTAAACACTGATGTCAGCAATGCTGATGAATCACTGGTCTTTTAGCCGTTAAATTAGCTTGTGAGCATACATCATTATTTTCAGCGTGAAAAAAATTTTGCAAGGCAGCCCATAAAGATTACGTTGCAGTAGACGTTTGACTGCTTTATAGTCCATAAATGCCACATTCAGAGTCATACTTAATTAATCCTGAGTTTGATATATGTATCACTGTTTTCTGCTTAGTGTGCTGCTGGAGCTGTTGTACAGAATTCAAATGCTGTCATGACGCTGTGTTTGTTATTACTCCAGATGTGTTTGACATGTCGTTGAGCGATGGCTGTTTGCAGGAGAACGAAGATACTACAGAAAACGGCATCAATCCCGAGCTAGCTAAGGTTGATTCTTTTCTCACCCCGAACAATATCACCTCTTCTTGTTTCTATTCCCAAAAATTATATTTGAAGAGATAAAATTCCAAAATTGAATTGGTATCTATGGAGACATTTTAGAGTTTCTCTGAAAATGAAAAATATATCAACTAAATAATCGCTTAGGTCATTCACTGCCATTGACGTATTAATTTGTCTTTTCACAGTCCAGCCATTCAATCCCAGGAATTTATTTATATATTTTTTTATATTTTCGAATGGTAGGGTGAAAGAGGGTCTGAAAATGGCTGGCAGTGAATGAATTAAAAATAAAAAAATAATAATTTTGTAAACTGAACTTCGAAATATTTGCTTGCTAATACTCTTTGGCTGTTGTCAAACTAGAGCGCTGAGTACTGTATATAATCTTGGTGTTTTTGCTCCAATGGTTGTATGAATTAAACAATCTCCTCACAATTTGTAAGTGAACATTCCACCAATAAGGATAGGAAATGAAGTCATGCAAACGTGGTAAAATAACACCACTAAAAATCCCCAAATTATTGCTTGAATCCCAGCTAATTGCTACGTCCGTGAAATTATCATAATTCTTTCTATTTTCAAGAAAAGCTTTCTCTGCAATCTAACGCTCACGGAGCATATTTTAGAAGATCCTGTCTATTTCGAGCATGCACAAGCCATGCGGTTTGGGGTTTTCTCTCATATCATTATGTCGTCTCCTTTTGTGCAGTATATCTCCGAGACGGATGAGGGAATTCGTTGTGCCCGGCGGGAGGAGAGGTTGAATCTCTTCTCGCTTGACCCGGATACTCCTGTATGTATAACTTTACCTGTGCTATTCATGTATTCCCATCATTAACAATAGTTCGACGAGTTGCTTGTATAAGCCTTATTTATTTGCCACAACCTTAGATAACCTTACACAATGAGATATTTTGAAATTGTGATCCTCAGTCCAACTAAACAATAGAGTTTTAGGTGTACCTAATGTAATGGCCAGTAAGCACTTTGCAATCTTTTCAACCATAGGTCCTGAGGAGCCCACGAGTAGAGCATTTATCGAGTGAAAACTCCGCAGTGCGTCCTTTTGAGGAGAAACTTGGCAGAAGGTTCATGGTGACGTGTCGATCGCTGAACTTCATGCTGCAGGGCTGCATCAGTGAGAATGAAACGGGACCCGTCACAAATGTAAAGAAGTGGAACCCTTTAGACCTTTTTTTTTCTTACGTATTGCTTCAATTATGTGACTCAAGTGACCCTTAATGTTTGTCCTGTGTGAACCACCAGATCGAGCCGTTCTTCGTGTCGTTATCACTGTTGGACATTCGAGATGGCAGGAAGGTTTCTGCCGACTTCCACGTTGACCTCAACCAAGAGGCAGTGCGTCAGATGCTCGGAGGATGTGCTTCTGGAGCTCAGGAGAATGGCATGTGCGCTCCCGGAGAGAAGAAGTCAGGAGAAAGTCATCCGAGCCTGGACCTGGACCTGGAACAGTGGCTGTGCTTTCCCAAACAGGTATCAGCCAGAATGTGGCTCTCAAAGGAAATGTTCATTCATAAACAGACATTAATAATATGTCATTGTAGGCGATATTCTCAGTGACCAACCCTCACACGGATATAGTGATGGTGGCCAGAGTAGAGAAGGTGCTAATGGGAAATATTGCTTGCGGGACCGAGCCGTACATCAAAAACACAGACTCTAGCAAGGTAAATATGTATATTTTTATTTAAAATAAAATTTTGCATCAATATTTTCTGTTTTTGTTAAACTGTTGCAAGGTGTGTGTGTGTTTTTTGGGAACAACCAGTTCTATGCACATTTTTTTCATAAAGGTCTTGTTCTAAGGTCATACTTGATTCTAGCCATGACTCATCTGTATTCACTGCCAGCTGTAGGATTTCCCATTGTAAGAAAAATAAAAGGCTGAATAACTTGACATGCAACCTACAAGCACAAATCCAAATTTTAATTAAGTACTTTGCAGTGTCAAAAGTATTGTGGTAACTGCAGCAATTGGGGATAGGAGGAAATAGTCCTACAACAGTTCCTTTTTTGTGGAAAGACTTTCTCCAAAATGTTGGAGTGTGTCTGTGGGATTATATAAAGAACATTTGTGTGCAGGCCTGCTAACCTACTATTTCGACTATAGTTCAATTGGGTTAAGGTTTTCTACACCTAATTCATCAAAGCATGCCTTTGTATGGAGGTTGCCTTGAGCACTGGGACACAGTCTTACAGTATTTAGGCCTCCTACAAAATTGTTAGTACAAAATTGTCTTAGCCATAAGAAAAAGCAGTAGGCTTAATCAGAAACTAAGGGGTGTAGTACAAGACTTGATGGATTATTTAATGAATTGATTTATGTTGGTTTTCCAATACTCTGGTCCATCGTCGTTCCTTGTTAATGTTTCCTTTTGTGATGTGATCATCTCTACAGATTGTCCAGAAGATTTTAAAATCCAACAAGCAGTTCTGCGGTAAACTAGGAAAGTACCGAATGCCATTCGCTTGGTCCGTCAGGTCAGTAGCAGACATAAGCACTTGCGTACAGTGGTACCAGTCTTGCCTACCTGTCTTGAGATGTGAGAAAACATTTTAGGTACGAGCACGAATACTGTAGATGGCAGCAGGTATCACAAGAAGAAGCAGATAGTGAACAGTTGCTCAAAAAAGAAGCTAAATGCTAGCTTCACATTTTTTATTGCTGTCCCATTTGAAGTTTAAACATTCAAACGGGTAACAAAACTTGCATTGATGGTGCGGTTCAAGCCTTTATGCAGTGAATATTTGGGGGAAAAAATGGTGCAGCAACACATGTAGACAGACTATAAATAAAATAACATAATTCATAGCCATATTTTCTTTATCATCTGAATAAAAAACTACAGTGCATAGGGACTGGGCTGGCCCACAAATTGCGAAAATCTGTATATAATTGACACCCATTGAAATGCATTGGGGGAAAAAAATGACGTATTCTAATAAAATTTTAAAAAAAAGAAAATTCCTCAAACAGTGCTGATAAACATTCAATATGTATTTTCCACAAATGATGGGGTGAAAGGAGGAAAAAAAACAGCAAAATATTTCTTAAAAATATTCCATCTACAGTTTACATTTTCCAATTTGCTTATCTTCGCAAGGGTCACAGGCGTGCTGGAGCCTTTCCCAGCTGTGGGCGGTGTACTCCCTGAAGCGATCACCAGCCATAATTGAAAAATATATTTTTTTAAAAATCAGTGAATGCACGGGTGCCAAACCGTGGGTATGCGAGGGTCCACTGTACTGTTGTAGCTTACAAAGTCACTTATTTGTGAAACTCTTTTTTTGTTTGTTTTTCATTAAGCATATTTGTATAATACTGCCACGTTGGGGTCAAGGCGTGCATACCAGAAGGCACACAATGTTAATGAACTTTAAAGCATGAAATCACAATGTACAGACAGATGAATCTTTTACGTTTTTACGTTTTATTTAAATATTTTTAATCTGTAGCATGCTATTCAATTATTAAAATCTGGGAATGTTGATTCGAGAGACCGGTGGCTGCATTTTGAGCGTTTCCACAAAACTAATTAAACTCATAATTTAAAATACCAGTGTACTTGGTAGCTGCTTTTATTCTGGCATAACTTTATAATCGGTCTATGTCCAACAGGTCACTTTTCAAGGATAACCAGGGGGCACTCGACCGAGAATCTCGTTTCTCACCGCTCTTCAAACAGGAGAGCAGCAAGATTTCCACAGAAGACCTGATCAAGCTTGTGTCAGAGTACAGAAGGTAAGACTTAACCATCACAGTCGGCCTTCTCCAAAACAGTATAAGTTCTTACGACATCTTCATCCCGTCAGGGCTGAGAAGGCCAGCAAGCTGCAGACCATTCCCGGGACTCTGGACATCACAGTGGACTATGTTCCCCTGGAGCTTCCAAGTATGCTTGACTACTTAAGACCATTTTTCCCTCTCTCTTTTAGCAACCTTTCTTCATGACTCAGTCGTATTTGTGCTTCTAGACTGCGTGACGTCCTCCTACATCGCCGTGAAGCCTTTTGAGGATCTCAGCAAACAGCAGCCCACGGTCGAGGTGGAGGAGTTCATCCAGGACACAACCAAGTTCACTCAACCATACCGCGTCTACAGGAACCACATCTACGTTTACCCCAAGCATCTCAAATACGACAGCCAGAAGAGCTTCGCCAAAGTAAAGCAGTTGTCATCACTCTAGCCATCTGTCTAGTCCCAATCTTTAGTGTTGCCTTCACATTGCGACTAGGGAAATGTTCTTAAATTAACAAATAAACAGCTGTGAGTTTTACTGTTTAAGAGATTAACCATTACAATCATTCAAGATTTCCCAACATTCCCTACTTTCTCATTGGTGATTCTCTATGACAAGCAAACAATGTATTGCACACAAGGGTTTGTCAGATTTATAATATCACTAAAGATCACGACAAAAGAGGTTTGTTCACAACTCCAATCATCATCAGATCATCAGAAATGAGTGAACTAATAGAAATTATTACCTTAAATTGCAAAGAAACATGGTCATGTTTTAGTGACAGAAAATAGGCAAAAATATAGATCACTGCTTTCCACAGTAAAAGCAAATATTTTATTTTGATTCAACAAAGATAATCAGTCTGCTTTCATGGAGGAAGATTTACTGTTCAGAAGCTGAAATTCTGAAGATTTGGACAATTTTGATTAAAAACATTTTTGATTAATTTAATCATGGATTACCGGTAGTGGTTGATTAATTGATGTATCACCTTTACTATTTTACCGTTTTATCACTATAATGAAATGAAATATAAACAACACAAAGTTTCTAGCGGAACACTTCCTCTGTTTTTTGGGAACACCAGTGGTCTGCAGACCACACTTTGACAAAGAGGGTTTTGGAAAATAAGTTTCTGACTGTCAGTTTGTTCAAACAATACATTATATTGCCTGCTGAAACTTTTTTTTCCAACTTTATTTATTGAACATTTTTGTTCCAAACAAAACCCAACATACTATGAATTTGCAATACTTGGTCATATTTTAAAGGATATATCGTATGTCCGCTAACCCACCCTCATCCCACCCCAAAGGCCGTGTAACCACACACCCCCACACACACACCCACACACACACACCCACACACACATACAATCTTGTCAACAAATTAGGCGTAAAAAAAAAAAATACAAATGAAATCTATATGTGTATAAATATATATATATATATATATATATAACTGCTGAAAAATGTAATAGTTGTATTGTTCACTGCTAGTTTCTTGCCTTTTATCTTTAGTCATATCCAGGTGGTGACTCGTCTTCTGCCAAGCAGTTTATTAGCCCATTATTAACGTTACAGTGCTCTTTTTATGCACAGGCTCGTAACCTTGCCGTCTATGTGGAGTTCCGCAGCTCAGACGAAGAGCTCGCCAAACCTTTAAAGGTAACACGTTCTCCAAAACAAGTACACATTTTCTCTTTGCCATTAAAAGACAGCTGAACGTTGTTTTATTTGTCCGTCAAGTGCATTTATGGCAAGCCGGGTGGTCCGGTGTTCACCTCAACAGCCAGTTCCACTGTCCTGCATCACTCTCAAAACCCTGACTTCTATGATGAGGTAGGCTCATCTCATTATGTGGACAATGATTGCGTTTTCAGCAAGAACACAACGTTTCTTCTCTGCCAACACAGGTGAAGATCGAACTCCCCACCCAACTTCACGAAAAGCACCATTTGCTTTTCTCATTTTACCACGTCACATGTGACATCAATGCTAAGACGAACGCTAAGAGGAAAGAAGCCTTGGAGACCCCCGGTGAGCTTCATTAGCATGTAGCGCATCTTTAGATACAGAGTTGCTATTTTACCTTGATGCATCCTGTTTTGTGTTTGTGGCCATTTAGTGGGCTACTCTTGGCTGCCTCTCCTCAAAGAAGGCCGTCTGTCATCTCAGGAGTTCAACATCTCGGTCTCCAGTAACCTGCCCCCTGGTTACCTGGCCATCAAAGAGGCCAACAACACCAAGGTAAGAGGTTGAAGATGAATGAACATTTGAATATTGGCTCCCCAATATGTAAGTGTTGGTAAACCCATTTCCTCATTAGGTCAAGCTTGTGCTGATCTTGATTAGCACAGTTAAACGTCCCCCGTTATCCGTAGAACCATATGAGACTTCAATGCGCCATCACACATTCGTGGATGACAGTTGAGAAACATGGAAATAAGTTCTTCAATGTAAGCCTAAAGTACAAACATCAGTCTGTCAATTTGATGAGGTGGAGATGTTCAGTTTTTTGGTCATTAGGCTGTTATGTGAGGTTATAAATATTGATATGCCATAATAGCCTATGCAATATGCATATCGCAAAAAACATGCAATCATTTTCTTATGGAATTGTATGCTTTTATCTGAATTCGACAAGTCAGACAGTCAGTTAAATGCGCATTGCCACCCAATAGTTGGACATGATCAAGTTAATAGTTGGACACGATCAAGTGGAATTACAATTAGCTAAGAACACATTGCGCTTACTTATTTTGCTGCATGAAAAGAATGTACTTCTTTCATCCATCCACCCACCCATTATCTATCCCGCTTATCCTCACAAGTAGATAATAAAAATGCCATTTCCTTAGGTACATGGTAAACATTGCAACAATATCAATATCGCTACATTCAACAACCATATCGATATTTCATGTTTTCCAATATCGTGCAGCCCTAATGGGGAACTTTAACTTAAGGTCTGACTTGGTTTGTTTCAAATGGAATCCCTTTAACAATCGGCATGGCATTTTTAGTGGACAGCAAGTGGGAGTACATGACAAAATGGCAGCTGACGTGAGATGGATAAAAAAAGGTGGATTTTTTTTTTGCTTTTCATATTCCATAAATACAATATTAATTAGAATCCCGATTTTAGGCTACTGGGGGCGCATAGAAAAGAAAATGTTTGATTTGTCTTTCCCTTTAAAGTATTGTTGTATTATCGGAACATTTTTCGATTCTGAGCGTAAGTACAGTCGTACATTGGCAGCAATCCGTATTCCTTATCCGTGCATCCCCACTTATTATTGGAAATCTTTGAACTTAGGTGTTCCCCTTATGTCTTTGCTTTCTGTCTTCAGAATGGAGCTGATGTAAAATGGGTCGATGGAGCAAAGGCTATCTTCAAAGTGTCAACTAATGTTGTGTCAACTGTGTACACTCAGGTAACTTCTAATGACTCCAAGTGGTCAATAGCATATGACTGGCCTCATGATTTTTAAAGCCAAATTGAACCACATATGCTTTGCTTATCCCTCCCCTATTATATTACACTTTTGAGTTGGAAATATACAGTACAAGGTTATAGTTCCTTAAAAAGGAATGAGTCCAGCTACTAACTTGGAACTGATTTTCCTGGATTCCCCTTCTCTCGGCGCCAGGACCCCCACCTGAACCGCTTTTTCCAACAGTGCCAGAAAAGAGAGCTGGACCTCTCGCAACCTCCTACCTCCAACTTCCTCAACTGCCTGAAGGTTAGAGGAAAAAAAAACTTCCTATCCCCCTTTATTAAAAAAAAAAGGCCAAACGGTTCCGTATCTAATCAGTGAAACATTACAGTGTCAGAATTCATTTTCCTTTCCTCCTCTGAGCGGTTTATGAGCGTTATTTATTTTATTCTCCCTTGTTCTTGTCTACCTCCTCCTGTTTTTCCACCCTCTTCCAGGGTCTCCTCAGTATGGAGAGAATCCCAGTGATTATCAGATTTCTGCCAGTGCTTTTCAACCAGCTCTTCAAGGTCCTGACTCAGAATGACAATGACGAGGTCACTACTGCCACCACCAGGTAAACAGTGCCACTACGGGCTTCTAATCGCAGCATTTGCTGTAGCTGACAGCCTTAATACAATACAATACAATTTTATTTATACAGCGCATTTCATAACAGCTAGAGCTGTAACAAAGCACTTTACAACATGACACAACAAAATGGGATCAATAAATTAACATAAAAAGGGGAGTATAGAAAAACATCTTACTAATTTTCAAAATTTGAGAAACCCCATACATGATAAGAAAAAATGCAAAATTTGTGGTTATTGCTCCTTATTGTGTATGGTGTACTTGAATGACTGACACAGCACACCACACAGTATCTCCACTAACCCAGATGTCTGCCGTAGTAACAAGACAGACCTGTGAGAGGCAGCATGGTGCCACGGGGCATCCAGACTTAAAATACAAAGAAGAAGAAATAGCAGTAGTCATAAAAGTGAGCTTGCCCGGTAATTACATTGTGGTGGAAAACTCTTCTTATTTTTACTGTGGTAAATGACTTTGGACTGGAGACGTCATGTTTCAATCATGCTCGACCCAGCAAGATGTTTACCACACACACAATGATTTGTGATGATAAATATTGAACAGGTTTAACATCAACACGTGTCGGCCCAGAGTGTTTTCCAAGCAGATCAAGGAGGAAAAATCAATCTTGACATATGCCACATCCAGGAAAATCACTCAGGGTATAATCTTCCAGAAATGTCTGACATGAGCATGAACAAAATGTGCAAATTCGCCGTGTTGTTGAAATACAACTATGGCCATCTATCAGGTGCTGATGAACAAAATTGCTCAGATTCATTTTTTCATGCCCACATCCTCTTGTTGCTAGGCAGAATTGTATAATCCGCTATCAGAACGGCCTTTATAGGCAGCTGAGAAGAATAGGGACGTCAGTAACACACACAAACGCACGTACATAAAAAAGAAAAAAAATGTATGTTTTTAGTTACATCCACAATTTGTTTCTAGGCAAAATTGACTAGGTGCAATCATTTATGTATGTATTTTTAACCATAATTTTGCAATTGAACCTGAGGATGAAGCGGTTCAAATAATGTTCGCATGGTCTGTGTTCAATATAAAAGACAAACAGCGCCATCTGATGGGGCAGTACTGTATTTTATTTTATTTTTTTTTCAGAGTGCTGGTCCACATTGTTTCCAAGTGCCATGAGGAACACCTTGATCACTATCTGCACTCATATATTAAGGTATGTTTCACACTCGCCTGTAGCATGTGTGGGATGCATTTAATGATCCTTGGGAGCCGGGGTGCCTCGCGCGTGCAGATCACTTGATTACACCAGCTTTTGTCCTCAACAAGGTAGCGGAACAACTTCACACACAGTTTGACTTGCAGAAGGGAAAAACACACAGGCAAGAAAAAGGGGCTTTATGTGTTTGCATGTGCAGATATTTGTGTGTAGGGGCTGGCATGAGTGTGCCGGCGGCCACGCGCCCAGAGAAGTGTGCAAACACGCATGCAGAGAAAGCGGAGGAAGAAGAAGAGAAACTAATTGAGTGGGACATTGAGCCGTCTCAATGAGGAACACAAGGCCTGTTTGTATTGAGGTGGGGGAGAAAAAAAAAATCAGAAAGAGAATTAGCGCGGCGGGCAAGAGGAACCACAAGCGCTGTTTAATGTTGGCCGCAGTGTCGTAAAAATGCTGCGGAACTTGGACGAGCTTGTGGCAGAGACAAATAGCGGGAGGGATTGCAGCACTAAATGGAAGTGTAGTTGCCGTGGTAACAGATTGGCATGATATTCACTTCTCTGTGTGTGTCCTCTGTGTGAAAAGGAGGGATTGAGAGAAGAGGTGTAATTCACTGTATCCTGAATGGAGTGAGCTGCTATTCATGGGGGAATGCTATACTGTTCTCAAATCATCTAACTGAATGACTGCAGTGTAATAGCTCACATGAATTTGATTGTTTTTATTATGGATGAGCGCAATAATGAATTTATTGATAATTAGTTGTGTGGAGTTGTTTTTCTATGCCTTGAAGCATCCATCAATTTCCTTTTTTCGTGAGTGAGCTGGACCCTATCCCAGCTGAGTTTGAGCAAGAGGCGGGGCACACCTCGGACTAGTCCCAGTCAGTCATCAAGAAGCAACCATTCACTGTCATATACACACCTACAGAGAATTTAGACTCTTCCAAGGGAGCTGGAGAAAACACAAGCAGGCGAGAGGATGCAAACGAGGACTGAACGATAAAAATAAAAAAAATTGCAATCCCCCAACCCCCTTTTAACATAGCGGTTGTGATTTAAAATGAGATTATTTTTTTAAGGTTCTCTTCCCATGTCGTTTTTAACAAATTAATCTGTATTATAATAAACAATATTAGAATTATTTTACATACCGTAAATGTGTTGGTGTAATAAGTTAGGTTTACACTAAGATAAAGGTAACTGAACCACTAATAAATATGAATGGCAGTTTGTTTAGCTACTTCAATTAGTTGTTTACTTACTAAACCCTTTGGTTTACAGTCTTCTAAACATTCATGACAACAACTTGACAAAATTGTACCATACAGGTGTGGCGTAAACATAAGTCATTAAGTCCTAAATCAGATCTCAACAACAATGCAAACAAATCGGTGGGTTTATCACTTCCACTTTTCATGTTTCATGAAGCAATGATATGTAAACATGCAGACTGCACGTCTGAAGCACTGAACTTATCCAGACACAATATAAATAAGTAAATAAAATATACGGGTGCATTTATATGTGAAATAGAGCCTACCGGCTGACGAAAATGAAGCAGAATTGTTTTTTTCTTAAAATTGCAGTCTTTGTGAAAATTGAATTCTACTTCATTGTGATGTCGATTACAATTTGATTAAATATTCAGCTCTAGTGCCAGGTTTCTAACCCAGAGCCTCTCAACTGTGAGGCAGACGTTCTATCCACTATCATTAATGCTGCTGTCTTTGATGTTGCAATTAAAGAAAAACGGAGACCACTCCTTGGTTGAAAGCAGCGGAAGCACAATTGACTTCTGTCAAAAAAGGAGCTCAGATCAACCCAATGCCTAGCACTAGTTTCTATCATTAATTGTTTTTGTCTGTGTCCTCATTGTGTGTGTGTGTAGTATGTGTTCAAGTCAGAGGCCCATGGCTTCAGGACAGTGCATGAGGAGTTGGCGAAAGGCATGACCTTTGACCTGCAAAGCAATGAGCAAGCAGCAGTTAGGAATGTCTTGAAGGTTAGTCTCTCATAGCTTTATCAAGTGTTTAATTGTACATTTCCAAATCGAGATGTATGCACTACAATGTTGACATCTCTTTTTAGTTTTCCTGGTTCTTCTTTGAACTCATTGTCAAGTCCATGGCCCAACATTTGGTTGATGGAGACAAAGTAAAGGTAGGCCGGCATACTGATGCATACTGTATTCCGTGACCGTCAGTGCACAGTGATATTCCGTCCATTCACGCCAGCTCCCCAGGCCGCAGCGTTTCCCCTCGTCATACCAGAGCCGTGTGGAGACTCTGGTGGAAAAAGTGTCAGAACACATCTTCTGGAAGTACAAAGACCTGGCAGAGGAGTCGCGCAGTGCCAACTCAGCTGTGGCAGCTTTTGTCAAGGTGGGATTTGACTTGATTCATCCGTTTTCTGTAGCGCTTGTCCTCATTTGGCTTATGAGCGAGCTGGTGCCCATCCCATGTGAGTGACTTTGGGCAAGCGGTGGGGTTCATTCTCGATTGGTCACCAGTCAGTCAGCTGGGATAGGCTCCAGCCAGGATAGAGGTTATTGTAGTGAACGAAAACTAAAGAAATAACTTAAATTGGAATTGAAATATCATTTTTGTTAACAAAATAAAATAAAAAGGAGAATGCTTAAAAAAACCCAAAAAAACCTACATTTTATGTTTATAAAACTACCGGTAACCAATTTATGAATGAATGATTTATTTGAACATGCAACATAAACAATAATTACAATAACAATTAAAATGAAATATGAAAAATAGAAATAACAACAACAATCAAAACTTGCCAAAGCACACACCTAACAAAAGTCTTCCATGCTCAAAAGGGAGTGGGAAGAAGTCTTGACTCAGCTATAATTATAGCAAGAATGTCCCTCGTTTTAATCCGTGATAACTAATTTCGTACATGAGCTATCGTGGATTATGTGCTTATTTTGGTATTACTGTATGGCTATACAGAAGAAACAAGGTCGACAGTTGTTTGGGAATTATAGTTTACATGACTTTACTCCACAATACTTTGTGATTTTTAAAAAAATGTATTTTGCAGTTCTGAAATACTCTACATATTAAAAGAAATCCAAATCTAATACTAAAACTAGTAAAACCTAAACTAAAATGAAGCATTTTCGATAAATAAAAACTAACAAACCTCCTCTAAAAAATAGTAAAAAACAAAGTAAAATGAAAATCCCAAACTATTATAACTTTGCCCGGCATAAGAAATACGAATGCATTAGCTACATTTTTGTGATCTGTAGAGCTGGAAATACAACCTTGCTTAATACTTAAATAATATTACGTCTCATTAGATCATGTGTGCGAGTGTTGTGCTTTTAGCCGGTGATTTGTCTCAACAACTAGATTGTTTTGTGAATTGTGTCCCTGCAGCGTTGCTTCACGCTAATGGACCGAGGTTTCACCTTTAAATTAATCAGCAACTACATCAACATGATCACTGCAACTGACAGCAAGGTAGACTCCCCGACAGATAACCATCAAAAAAAAAAACAGCAACAAAATTCTCTTTGTGCTATGAATCCAATCTTTCTTGTGTTCTACAGGTGTTATGTGAGCTGAAGTTTGAGTTCCTGAGAGAGGTGTGCAACCACGAGCACTACATCCCCCTCAGCCTGCCTCTGCCCTCCGCTCGCATCACAGGTAATAGACGGAGCCATTTACCGTTTGTGTTTATAATCACACCCTCGCTGTCATTTGTCTGTTACGGTAACAAGCTGTCTCTGTCTTTCCTACCCTGTCACATCTTTCTTCATGTTATGTTTCCATATCAGACCATACATCCCCAGAGCCACAAAACACTCATGGTAAATATGTGCACTCTTGTTTGTATGTCCAAAACATGAAACATTTACTTTCTCGAAATAACATGTTTTGTTTTTGTTTTTTTGTTTTTTATAATGGAGTCCCTTATGAAAAGCAAATGTGTGTGTTTTATTGCAGCCTCGGTGCCAGAGTACAATCTGACCGGAGAGTTTTGCCGAAAGCACTTTCTCACAGGCCTGTTATTACGAGAACTGGGGCTGGCCTTGCAGGACGAGCAGGACCTCAGGCACCTAGCTTTGGCCACTCTCAAGACCCTGATGGCCAAACACTCCCTGGATGCTCGCTACGCCACCAAGGTAGACAAAACATGTCTCATTAGGGCTGGACGATTATGGATAAAAAATATTAATCACGATTATTGTGATTATTACGATTCATAAACACAATTATTCATCCATCCATCCATTATCTATACCGCTTATCCTCACAAGGGTCATGGGCGTGCTGGAACCTATCCCAGCTGAATTCGCAGGACACACAGAGTCAAACAAACATTCGCACTCACAATCATACCTAGGGGCAATTTTGATCAATTAACCTGCCATGCATGTTTTTGGAATGTGGGAGGAAACCGGAGTACCCGGAGAAAGCCCACTCAGGCACGGGGAGAACATGCAAACTCCACACGGGGAGGGCGGAGCCGGGATCGTACCCACAACCTCCGAACTGTGAGGCGAACGTGCTAACCAGTCGACCACCGTGCCGCCACGATTATTCATTTATTTCAAAATGTAATAAATATTCAACTACGAAAACTAGAACAGAAATAAATTTGTAACAAAGTAAACTAATAGCAAAAAAACCCCAAAACAATAAATAAGAATAATACTGCTCCTGCTGTGCACACCTTGGCCTATTAGGGGAATTGTGTTGCCTTCATACATGGAGTGCACTCTTAGAATGAGAAGATAATTAGTGGAGATAGAAGAAGAAAGTTGCGATTGAATTTGATTAATAGGATTCGTTTTCATCAGATTAGGAAGAACATAATACCGTTGAGTATCATCATATTACCTGTCTGTATGTGTTCTTAGTGAATATTCGTTATTTGAAGGAATATCCCTCCTGGAAGTTGATACTAATTTTCTATGAGCCTGTCAGTGGGATTTTACGTTGAAACTAGCATAGCACTGGCAATGTTCCTAAAACACTTGTACTTAAATATAAAATGTTTGTAATACTTTTTGTTGTCTCTAGTTTTACAGCAAACTCTAACTGGGGTATCATTTAACAAAATTAAAGCAGTCTCAGGGAGGACAGAATAGCATTCGTCACACTCTTGCTGCACACGCAACACTGTATTCCTGGTGCTTTCACAATATAGGGACTTAGCACGCTATGTACAGAGCACATAATGCATTACATGGAAAAAAGTATTTGGCCAGGATTTCAGTGCTGAATATGGTAATAGCTCCTGTCGTATTATCCAATGCATTCGGCTACAGATGAATATAATGGTTTCATTGTGTTCTTCATCTCAGTCAAATCCGGTTACATCGGTTGTTCTTGAATATCTGATTCCTGAGTTGACTGGGCTGCACTGAATTGCTGAACACGACTCATCATTTAACCTAAATGTACACTAACTAAATGAAACCCAATACAGGGGACATCTGCTGCAGTTACAAATTCTAGTAGAGTAGAGCAGACAATTGCTCTTCTGTTTGTAATTATGGGCTCCCCAAAACTATAGTGAGTAACTATTAACAATCATCTTTTTTTTTTTTTTTTTGGAACAATCAGGACATGTAGTACTGTGCAAAAGTTTTAAGCCACCAATAGCATGTTTTTATGAGCCTTCTTCCCAGTAGCCAAATATATGAACTAATAGCACATACAGTCTCAGGTTTGCACAAATAATTACACAAAGCTTTGTAGAAGAATGGTGAGTCAAAGAACAACCACTTCTGTTTCAACACATTCTTTTTGATAACGATCTGGATAAGGATGGTTTTTGGGTTTTTTGGTTTTTTTTTGCTATTTGAGTCAAATCACTTAATGTAATGGTGGGCTAAGACTTTTGTACAGCACTGTATGTGTTTTTGTTCTTTTCATGATTATTTTCAGGAGAAGCAGGCAAGAATCGCTTCACTTTACCTGCCTCTGTATGGTCTGATCCTGGACAACATGCCTCGCTTCTTCCTCAGGGACCTTTTCCCCATTTACTTGACCGCTAGTGATCAGGTAAAGTGGACAACACGCACATATTAATTCAAAGCTGTAAGCAGAGGTTCACTCACTGACTCGCAGGGCTCTCGAGACGACCTAAGCGTCGGGGGAGGCGTGGCCGGAGGAACTCTCCCGGTTACTCGCCACGGCAACTCGGTGGATGCCTCCTTCTCCAAAGAGGTGCTCAACTCCATTACAGGTAGTGTGTGCCTTTTCTTGGAAGTAAAAAAAGAAAAAAAAAAATGTGTGAATGAGGTCACTGACGCCCCCTCGTATTCCCTCAACTAGCTTTCTCGTCGTTGGCAGTTGCTACGGGCAACCAGGCTGACTCTCGAGGCTCCCTGATCAGCGTGGACTCCAACCCCAGTAACAGTGACAGGAACAGTGAAAAGATGGATGGATATGAGAAGGTGAGAAGTACTTGTTGTGATGCTTCAGTGCATTTGCAGCAGAGGTTCTGTTTGAATGTTTGATTTATTGAACTAAAAAACAAAAAGAGACTGATTTTGATTAGATTTAGCAGAAGAGTAGTACATACACCTAAAAAAAATACATTAAAATTAAGAGCACATCCTCCCAACATAGCTAAAGTTGACGATGTTATTCTTTTTTTTTTCTTCTACTAATTCCCAAAACCGAGTGGACCAGGAGTAGAAAAAACGTGTTTTTGTTTTTAGAGATTTACTGTACCTCCATAATCAAAGCTTTTCATTCCCTATCCATTCAGCTGCACATCTGCACATATTTTATTTAATCAGTCAACTGCTTAGCAATATTTTTGTCGGTACACACTTTTGTCCACACTGCGCCATGACATTTTGGCAGCAGATTGCATTGAGTGGATTTTATTGAAGCATTAATGGCAAAAAGGCAACCTGCTTAATGTACCCTCCTGTTTGTCACTGTGCTTTCAGTATAATGCAGTGCGGTTCCACACCACTGCAAACTTTAACCGTAATAATAAGCATAGTGTTCAATCAATACCTCTTTGGGAATTATCGCTGTGTACAAAGTTTCAAAAACATTATCCTCCTTGATTTCCACCTTTAATCCCGACACCATGATACAGTGTTCCTACCATGGCAAATCTTGTCATTGAGTAAAATAGCTTTGCCTGTTTACTGTAATGCTAACAAACATTGCAAAACAACATATATTGGCGAAGGAAAAGCATTTACTAGGTGCTATAACGGCAGAGCAACACATGAAGACAGACAATGTAACAATACTTACAGGCATATATTATTTATCCTCTGCGAAGAACAAACAATACCCATTGAATTGAAGCAAAAATGTGGCAAAAACGGATTAATTCTCTGTTATGTTTACTTAGGTCATTACTGTATGTTTAATAAAGTGCAATATTGCATTGCATAACAGAGTGCTATTTTTCCTTTTCAAAAACACATTACAATTTTGGAGGATGGGATGGGGGGGCTGCGGAACAGATAAATGGCATTTTCACTCTTTTCAACATGGAAAGATCATGAGATCGTGAGTATGGGTATTTTGAGTTACAAGTGTGGTCACGGAATGAAATTCGTATGTCAAACCACTGCTGTAATTGTTTATAGATGCCACAAGATGGGTGCCAAGCAATAGTGTTCATTGTTTTGTTCTCAAAACAAAAACAGTGAATAGGGGAGTTTTTCAGTTAATAATGGAGGATGGGATTAAAAAAAAAACGCAAATGGATGAGTGAGCACTCTCACACCGGAGCTGCTGTCGGCCGCAGCTCACGCCCAGTCACGCACACAGGCTCGCCATAGGTTGAACCAACTGAACTAAAGCTCATCTCATGCCACGCCAGGAGGCCCCCACCTCTTAATGGCATACATCACACACACAGATACTACAACAGACACAGTAATTTCTCTGCATTTTATGCAAGCATTTTTACAATTTGTTTAAAAGGGAAACTTTAAAACGTTTTCATATGGTCTCTTCATATCGTGATTTTCATCTCTTGCTCATAACTGCATTTGACTGTGTTTGATCGTGTGTGTGTGCTCAGTTTGCCCGGCCCCAGTCGCTCATAGGCTATGGGTCTCGCTGTGACAAGTTGGACCAAGCCGAGACGCGTAGCCTCCTCATGTGCTTCCTGCACATCATGAAAACTATATCTGAAGGTAAGAAAGAAAGTCCAAGTGCTATTCATTTATGAAATAGTTCAGTCACTTGTCAATTTGCTAATTGTGATGTTGTCACTTTACTACCATGGAGTTTTAGAGCCACACTGAAAATAGAATGAAAATATTGTAATACTGTGGCAAAGTGGCCAACACTAATAATTAAATTAAAATGAAAAAATAAATAAACAAAGAACATTTATTTAGATTCATTTCCAAATTTATCCTTGTAATATTTTGAATTTATTCTTGTAGTTACAACGTTATGGACATTTATCTACTAATATTACTTTTTTAAAAATTTTTTTTTTTTACTTTTAACATTCACTTTTTATCTCATATTTAGCCCGAACAATGGGACGTATTTCTTATACCATTGTGACTTTTTTCAGTCTCACACACTTGCAACTTTGTCACACACATTATGACGTTATTCTCCTGTTGTAGTCATTATTCTTGTAATGGTAATATATAGTATTATATTGACTTTTTTTCATCTTACAACTTTTTGTCATAATATTACCACTTTTCTTTTAAGACGTTATTCACTTAAATAATAACGTATAATTGTAATATTATCAATCATTCAATCAATCAATCAAATTTATTTGTATAGCACTTTTCATACAAAAAATTCAACTCAAAGTGCTGTCCAATAAAAATGTCCAAAACACAACATAAAAGGAAGACCCGCTCACGCCCTCCCTCCCAACAAACCCAAAGACATATATCTGCATATCTGCCAGTACATTAGCACTCACAATACACCCCCCACACACACCCCACATACCCCCATGCACGCACACGCACACACACACACACACACATCCCAAGCACACAACCTGATGAACTGTGTTAAAAAAGACATGACAAGGCACAGAGAAACCATATGAGGAAAGGGTGCCCAAGGTGGGCTCATTCACGCTGAGGGGAATGACAGCCCACGGGCCACGGGGAGTGCCACCATAACAGAGACCCCCGGAACCCCGGTCACCTGGACCTAAGGAGCCCCTGCGATGACGCCCCTCGCAGGAAAGGCAGCCAACCCCTCAATGTGGAGGCCCCCCATGAGGAAACACTGGAGCTAAAAGCTAAGAACAACAGAAAACCACAAAACTAAAAGACAAGACAATAACATGATCTAAGAACTAAAATCAGTATGATAAAAAATGATAAAGTAAAAATAGTCCCCGATAAAAAGAAAAAGATAAAATACTTCAATTATTAAAAAGGTAGGTCTTGAGCTTCCTCTTAAAAATATCAACAATGTCTGCGGACCTGACGTCCTGTGGCAGGCTATTCCAAAGTTGAGGACCAAAATGGCTGAATGCAGCCTCGCCGTGGGTTTTGGTCCACTCCTCACCTTAGGAATAATTAAAAGGCCGGCGCCAGAGGACCTCAGGATCCGCGAGGGTTGGTATGGAAAAGCAAATCAGACAAATGAGATGGCCCAAGACCATTAACACATTTATAAACTAATAAATAAAAGTACCTTAAAATCGATCCTGAAACACAATGCAGCAATTTTAAAACTGGTGTAATGTGCTCCCGCCCTCTGGTTCTCGTCAGCAGCCGAGCGGCTGAATTCTGGAGTAGTTGTAAAGAAGAGATACTCTTTTTGGGGAGGCCAGAGAGCAGGGCATTACAATAATCTAAACGACAGGAAATAAAAGCATGAATCAGCACTTCCGTGTTAGCCTGAGAGAGAAACAAGCAGACTCTGGCGGTATTCTTAAGGTGATAGAAACCTAAAACATTTTAAATATGAGGAATAAAACTGAGCTCAGAGTCAAAGATGACACCCAGGTTCTTCACACATTCTGAGGGATCAAATTCTTGTAGTTTTGGTAAAAGTTTCTCTCTCTGACCTCCAGGGCCGATAACTAAAACCTCAGTTTTGTCCTGATTGGGCTGTAGGAAATTCTCTGCTATACATGACTTAATATCTAAAATGCAATTTAAAACGGTAGGTTGTTGGATTTACCTAAGAGAAAACTCGACCAAGTGTCCTTGCGTCAACCAGGGCAAAACTTTCCAGTGTTTCCTCTTGTAAATGTGATTGGCCAGGTTTACTGAAACTTGTGATGTGACGGGCTAAAAGACTGGATCTTATGTTGTATATTACATATAACTTTGTTGTAAAGGAAATATGACCTACAGTCATTCTTAATAATACTGATATAATAATACTAATATTACTTTTTTCTCTCACAATATGAATGGATTTATTTTCACAAAAGTCACATTTCATTCCAAAATTACTGGACAACTTTGGTCTCATAATGTCATGATTTTTTTTGTCTCATAACATTATATCCAGGCAGTACTTTTATAATTACTGTATAGTGTTTTTTTCCTCAATGTGTCTTAAATACTCATTTGTAAGAATTTGTAGACTTACTGTTGACTCTAATAGCATAACCACATGTTTGGCTTTTTGCAGATGTGCTGGTTTCTTACTGGCACCGGGCCATCCACCAAGAGATCTCGGACTTCTTTAAAATATTAGAGTAAGCGCTTCTCTTTCTTAATTGTAGAGTGCACTCTGAGAAAGTAACAAGAGTTGGATTATGCATATAGTGTGGCAGACTAATTGAGAAAATGTAAATGATGTCTAAGAGGCTGCTGAGGAATGCACTAAATTAAGTTATGTGCTCAGTTTTGAGCTCAGTTTTGAAGGAATACACAGTAATTGAGTTGTGCTTTTGTGCATTTCCTTTGTTTTAGGCTCTGCCTACAGCACTTCAGGTTCATGGGCAAACGCCACATCGCCAGGTACGGCTCCTTTTTAATTGCAAAAACGCTGCACACGTGCCATCGCCTTATTAAGTCAACATACATACACGTCGACTGGAGCATGTATTATTCATGGCTCGCGTAGACAAACACAGGTGAAGCAGGAACACTAATGTGTGCCGCGTATGCGTGTGCACACTCGAGACGAGAGACGAGGGATGAAAACGGGGAGGGGCGTCTCGCTTTTGTGTGTGAAGCACAGCTGGATATTGGAGTGTAGTATTTGGCAAGCACATCGTGGGGGTTGTTTTCCCCGACTATGTGTGACTGCAAGACTACTGGAACCGAGCCACTGGCAGCCCTCCCGCCATCTTCTGGTTCCACCCCGGCTAATTAAATTAGCTCCCACTCCCAGCGATACCATGCGGGCTGAGAGAACACGCGGCTTATACCGCGTGAGAGCATTAAGAGAGTAAGGATAGCCGGAAGCCGAGCTCACTCTCAGATGTAGCGCAGCCTGCCTGGGAGGCTGTGAGCTACTTAACATTGGTCTGTGATAGCTGGCCAAGGGGGATACACGCCCTGTGTCTGCCTCGCTGCTGGCCCCGTTTGATGCTGGGCTGACTCGGTGCAGGCGCCAATTGAAGTTGCCGTCGGATAAATTACCCTGGCAGTGTTTCCAGCCAGGGTATCTGTTAACGATTCAGATCTTAATTCAAGCAATGATTGAATTAATGTTTTTTTACAAATGCATAACACAGGCATGTATTCATGTTGTATTCAGGCTCCACCTGCATGCCTGAGTGACTGTGCATTGATGGATTGTCTTCACATCAAGTGATCATTTTTCCATTCACATATGTGATACATGCATGTTGAATATCCACTCACTTGCCACAACCTTTGGCACACCTGCACTGTGTTGCATCAAAATGTGAACCAAGGATAATCATGTTCCAGGGGCGGAGCCATGGGTGGACTTGGGTGTGCACGGGCCCACCCGGATTGACAAACTGCCCACCCATTGAGATCCATGAAAAAAAAAAAAAAATATATATATATTATTAAATTATTTTTTTAATTTGCGTTTTGTTGTGTTTTTTATTTTATTGAATATTAAGAATGACATAATTGTGGTTGTCTAAGGAAGATCTTTAGAGCTCCAGAAGACGTCAATGTCGTATATATGTGACCTGGCTGTTCAGACCGCGGACGCATTGGAAAAGATCGGTTACGTGTCCGATCCAGGACCACATACTAAGGCCACCCAGGTCGAAAAATTCGGAATCGAGCCATTCAGACTGTCATGAAAATACAGGTCGCATACAGGTCGCATATGGGTAAAAAAATCTGATCCGGGTTGCATTTGCCTGCGGTGTGAACCTAGCCTTAATCACTTGTGCATTTTCTGCACTGTCAGTTTGACATATGTTTTTGAATCAAATGATGGAAATTAAAACATGTTTTAATGATCCATCAACAACATTTCATCAGTTGATCGACAAAATAATTAACAGATTAGCCAGTTATTAAGTCAGCTGCAGCCCTAATTATAACCTTAAATATCTTAACAAACTAACCATAATATTAGAAACGACTCTCGGTACAATGCAGTGCTACAATGCTGAATATTTTGAGAGTGTGTAGTTAACCGTTTATAGTCACTGACATTAGGTGATGGGGATAATTGACAGTAAATGTCTTCTTTTTAATGCTGTTGTATTCATCTTAGAAGAGTATAGTAAGGATGTTATTCTTTAAACTGAAAATTAGTTGCATTGCCTAATTGATTGTCATTCCCATGCCTTATATTGTACTTCAAAGCTTTCACCCCAGTTTAACCACAAATATTGCAGCACAATAAAAGACTACATATTAAGCAATTTATATATAATTATCTGTTGGTATCAAATAATCATATTTGATGTCATTTTTACATGTTAAAAGTTATTTTCTGATTGGCTTACAGTGATGCTTGTTCTTTAACTCAGTCAGTACCAGACTTTTTAAGAGCCTCTGTGAAATGACATATAAATATGTCATTGGCATATAGTATTTATATGTCATTGACATTAAATATGTCAATGACATATAAATGACATCTAAATATGTCATTGGGATAGAATGAGTTAATTCCTGGTTTATACCAAGGCATGTTACTAAATATGTAAATGTGGTTCCTTGACCTCTCAGGCCCGCCACACACCGAGCACATACCAACTGAAAAACTGGGACCCCTGGCGCTCTTATTGGGAAACAACATTTTGAGGCACCACTCATATTGTATTGTATTTTTTTTTTTAATGAACCACAAACAGACAAAGTGGATTGGCCTGGCCGCTTTAACTGTATTATAATAATATAAAGAGCGGAAATGGGCGAGAATCAAGGAAAAAGATTGTGGATATTTGAAAGTCCATTAGCAATGATTGCCCTATTCATACATAGGCTATACTGCGCTAGTGCATTTCAGCGACAGGGGCTCTCCATGCTTCGCTTTTTAGCCACGGGTATATATGAAATTATAAATATACTTCAGTATTATTGTAAAACACAATATATACATACGTGTATGTACTGTATTTTTTTGGAGCTTGGCAGTGGCAGGCTTCATACCAGGAAATGTAGTGTTTGATATGAAAGCTCATGTGATACGACACAACATTTTTGATTGGCTGATGGCTTGCCACTTGTGAAAACTCGTTGCACAACCCCACACACTGTGCAAACCTCGTGGTTTGCTGCTCTTTATATGTCCTTCCGTTCATCTGACCAAGGTACTATTTTTTGGATTTTGCATTAGTGTGTGATCTGATTTCATTCAGGCATCAAACAGCATCGCCGTGCATTTTAAACATCTGTTTGTTGGGACCCAGTTACTAAGATGCTCTGCTGTGCAGTTGAACTGGTATTCACCCTTCCCTAGCCGTGCAGTTTGTGCAGTTTATTAATGTCAATCCCGGTCCTCTACTCATCACTAACATACTTGAAAGAGTCAGTATACTAGAACTATCCATTATGACTGTCGACTCGAGCCAATAAAACTATGGGTCAAACTTGACCTTTTCTCAGCCTTAATGTAACACATTGTTTGGCAAAAATCTGCAGATTCCTCACCCTATATGCACTACACAGATGTTTTTACACACTTCACACTCACTCATAAGCCCTACTAATGTTAGCTGTGATGTGATTGGCTCGTGAACAGGAAACTAGCAGCGGCGCTAAAGCTGGCCCAGTCCACCCACGCCAATGGCACCCTGAAGGTCCCTAACCATCCCTCCCAGCCCTCAAGCCTCCTCCCACAATGGTAACCAGCCTTTTGCCGCTTGAACCACACTGACACAGCTTCTGTTTTAACACAAACTACTTGAATTGCCCTTGAAGCTACAAAAACAGAACATGAAAATTGAACTGCAAGCAAAATCAGTCTTAAATATACATTTATTGTATTTATTCATCAGTCATGTGACCACCACATATATTTATGTCATGTGAAACTGTTCTCAGCATGCTCTCCATTGTTTTCTGTGATCTGTTGTTGCTCCTCATTTGCAAACCGACTGTTCTACTGTAGCATCCGTTTTTACATACTAGTCGTCATTTATTTTTTATTGTATTACATGTCATTGGATTACCTGGTGTGCCTAATGAATAGTCCATTGAGGATATTTGCAGGCTGAAGATCAATGCAATCCAATTAACAGTATCTGTTTGTCTTTCCACCAGGATGGCGTCCTCGGGCGGGGATGGTCACCGGCAGGCACGTTCCCAAACCATGCCCATCATCCGGGGAAAGAACGCCCTCACCAACCCCAAACTACTGCAGATGATGGAAACCGGTATGACATTTCCACCAAACAATGACTAAAACGTCATTCACGTAATTAAATTCCGCTCTCTGTGTCTGATGTCCAGATGGGACTATCCAGGATGGGGACAATCTGAGTCCAACTGATGTTGAGGCTAATTTGTCTACTGAGGTGGCGCTCACTGTGCTCGATGTTCTAGAGCTCTTTGTGCACCATCACAAGGTGCGTTTTCCTTTTAACACGACATATCCTGAAATGACACCATTCACTGTAACATAGAAAACAATGGAGTTGTTGACATTTTTTTTTTTCAGTCTAAACTCACTCAATCAAATGACCAGTCTAGCATTAAGCCCTTTTTACCCACTAGGACTACCGAAATTGCTGTTTGGCAATGCAGAAATCAACGGAAAATAGATTCTAGTCGTACAAGGCACATTACATTTGCATGGTGGATAATTCTTTCTATTTTCATGCCCCCCATAGATATAGTTTGATGTGAAAACACAATTCTTTGAAATTGCTTAAAATGTGTTTGTGTGGGTGTGCACTGACAATGTGAAAACATACTCAAACAAATAAGGAGAACGTCCTGTATATCCATGTAATAATTCAAGAAAATATCTGTGTGTAATGTATATTGAAAAATTAAGTTAGGAGCACTAGATGATGGCAGTGAACTTTTCAAGAAGCAGTAGTTCGGCAGCTAGTGAACAATTCTTCACAAAAGAGAGCAAGTGATGACTTCAAGCTTTCCCACTCTCACTTGTAGTTTACTGTACAACTATACTTAAAACTGAGAGAATTACACATTCTGTATGTATCCAAACCATATACTGTAACCTTATGTTGGCGCCCTAGCTTACTGATGACACACAATTCAAAACACCACAGACAAGTCAAAACTAGAATAGATGCTAACATGTGTAGTTAGAACTTAGAACGCTTTAAGCAGCAGATATTTGAACACAAATGGTGAAGCAACATATAGACAGACGACATGACAACACTCACAGGCATGTTTTAATCCTCTGCGCAAAACGACTAATATTACTAAAGCCCCTATCCCACTGAGTAGCAAACAATTGCGAGTGTTTTCGAAGGCAGACAATTTTGCGTTCACGTCAGGGTTCGTTCAGTGTTGCAAATGTTCGCAAAGGCTTCACCAGACGTTCGCCAACAGTTTTAGTGATTTACAGGCGAATGTCTGCCCAACATCTGCCGACCGTTTGGCGAACATTTGTGACCTTGAACGAACACTGATGAAACCTGATGTGAACATGCATTTTTACCATTGCCAACAGTCAGAAATGTTAGTGGGTTAGGGGCTTAAAGCTTACTGAGCTGTTGTGACCATCTTCCCCAGATGTGTATTGCATTTATCCATCAATCCATCCATCCACTATTGTATATGAATGAAAACTGAACTGGAAAATATCATATTTATGAAATTAAAGTACAAGTACTACGTTTCCTTTTTTTCGTACCTTAATTTTGATCAGCAATTTAGTGGTATTTTCACAAAATGTGACTTTGTTTCAGGCCATTCTGTGATACACTGATGCCCTCTGGTGGAAAAGCAACCAAGCTTTTTAGACTTGTTGAAAATGTCCTTGCCTGTGATTCCAGAAGCAGCTGCTGCTTGATGATGGGCAAAACGTACTGATGAAGAAGGTGCTGGACACCTACTTGCTCTTCTTTCAAATCAACCAATCAACCGCTACCCTACGCCATATCTTCGCTGCACTCAGGCTCTTTGTACAAAAGGTCTTTTAAAGCAGCACATTGATCCACTCTAACAGACCACAGGTGACATTTTTTTTTCTCTCTCTCCTTGTAAGTTCCCCAGTGCATTCTTCCAAGGCAAGGCGGACCTCTGCGGCTGCCTGTGCTACGAGATCCTCAAATGCTGCAACCATCGTTCCAGCTCCACCCAGACGGAGGCAGCCGCGCTGCTCTATTTCGTCATGAGAAAGAACTTTGAGTTTACTAAGGGAAAGTCTATAGTGCGCTCGCATCTTCAGGTTAGTGCGCCAAAAAAGTCTTTCTTATCCGCCCCTTGAGTGCAAGTGCGGAGTGCAAGTGCGGATAAATGTGTGTTCTTTTCTCGACCGCTTTTAGGTGATCAAGGCAGTGAGTCAGTTGATAGCCGATGCTGGCATTGGAGGCTCGAGATTTCAGCAGTCGCTGGCCATTGTTAACAACTTTGCCAATGGAGATGCTCCACTCAAGGTGAGGCCACTCAAATCAAATATATCAGTGCAGTCTTTTTTAAAGTGCAAAGTTCTTGATAATGAGTGCATTGCATTTCAAAAAACAACTTACAATCAAACACACATGTTTTAAAACAAACAAAAAAACACATTGAACTTACAGAGATCATTAAGTGTACAGAGATCATCCATCAGAAGACAAATATCTCCCCGGAAATATCCAATCTTGGCTCCCTGAACCATCATCACTCCCTGTACAACTCTCTCAAACATGTGAGCTAAGGGAAGAAATGAAACATGAAATTGTAAGATTGTATTCATGTAAATTTGAATTGAATCATTATTTAGTATAAAACGTTTTATTTTCCTTTACAACACAGTGTTCATGCTCATGCTCCTGCATCATGCTGCAGTGAACACTTATTACCGAGTTCCCGACTCATAAATAAGTCTTAAAAGGCATTGAATCCATGAATCTAAAAAAAGGCCTTTATTGGCATTAAAATGTTTAGTTTTGTTTTCTTTCCTGTTTTTAAACAAACTAATGGATTATAACATAAGAAAAACATCAAACACCCCCCCACCAAAAAAATCGACCAATTTTTCCAGTTTTCCTCTATTGTGAAGGTAAACAAATACTAAATGACAAAGCACTGTCAAGCAGTCAGATTCCACCTATAAGTCATATATTACTTTAATTGTTGTAGCATTAAGGGAGTGAAAAAATAATTTGTTGATCATGATGGTGGTATTTGGAGAGCTAAGGATTTTTGAGAGTGCTTGGTATATAGTTTGAGAAACACTGCACTAAAGGGATACTTTCTCTTACGCTCTAAGAGAGAGGTCTGCTTTGGCCTGTACATATGTCACCCAATAACATTTAATTAAAAAAGTACATTGGTGGAGGTCTTCCATTCTCCGAAGTATATTTATTTATTTTAGTCAAAGTTAAGATTTGTGCAGGTGAAGCTAATTCTGTGACTGCCAGCCAATTAATGCACTACATCACCAGCTTTGGTCTTTCTGCAGAATTCTCCTTTCCCGGCCGAGGTCAAAGACCTGACCAAGCGGGTCAGGACGGTGCTGATGGCCACGGCGCAGATGAAGGAACACGAGAAGGATCCGGAGATGCTGGTGGACCTTCAATACAGTTTGGCCAACTCGTACGCCAGTACGCCCGAGCTGCGACGCACCTGGCTAGAGAGCATGGCCAAGGTCCACGTCCGCAATGGCGATCTCTCCGAGGTACTTTGAAGAGATCTTTGGTACTTTCCTCCTGTGTGGAGTGTGCGCATTCTCTTGCGTGGGTTTTCCCCGGATACTCTAGTTTTCTCCTGCATTCCAAAAACCTACGTCATAGGTTCACTGAAGACTCACTTTCAATGCTCTTTCGATAATGCCCTGAGATGCCACCAAAGTCCTGGGTAAAAGGAAAGTAGTAATTGGTATGTTGCTGCAGTTTCAAAATCCAATCATTTTTTTTCAAGAATATGTTCCCAGCAGTCCCACTAGTTGAAACACAGCATTCTGATTAATATTGCATTTGTGGAATATGAGTTAAGCAGCAAAATCCACTTGTTTTTAGCCATCTCTGGGGCCGGCCATTTTGTCACTTCTGTCGACTGAAAATGTCATCACAACTGCTCAGGGCTCAGGTAACGACCAATCACGGCTCAGCTTCAGAAAACAGGTCACCTCTTGCCCAAAGTCAACTGGGATAGTCTCTAGCTCACCTGCTACCCGAATGAGGACACACACACAATTGTGATTTGTTGAAGTGATTCAAATTGCATTTTAATTTTGATAAGTGAATCTTTTTTCCCGATAGGCCGCCATGTGCTACATTCACATCTCTGCTCTGATTGCTGAGTCGCTTAAGAGGAGAGGTGAGTGCGCGCACACCCCAAAAGCTCTCTTGCAGCATGGTTCGCCTATGTATGCACACGCACGCCATATGGACAAAGGTATTGGGACACCAAACTGGAAGCGAAAATATGGAGCTGAACAGCTTCCACTCATCTGGGAAAATTTTGTGGCAATTTGGTGAGGTTTGATATGGTTGAGGTCATGGCTGTCGAGTTCTTCCACACCAAACTCATCCAGCCATGCCATGACCGGACCTTCCTCAAACTGTTTCCCAAAATGTGGAAGCATCCGTTTGTCCAAAATGTTTTGTAAGTAGGGATGAATGACTTTGAAAAAGATTTTAATTGTGATTTTTTTTTTTTATCCCTCAGTATTTTGATTGCGATCTAATATGTGATTACGGTATTTTGTTCAAGATCCTTTTCCAATGTATTTCTTTTTACGAAACACAAGCAATAAATCTGTATTACAATAAACAATATCAGATTCATTATAAATCAATGTTTTGGTCTTACAGGTTCGGCTTATGCCAAAATGAAGAAAAATGAAAGACCATCATTTATTTATTAAAATCAGAGTTGTCAACATACTACGTAAATACTTTGACTGGCAGTCTTTTAAGTCCTCACTATGCAAACTTCACAAAATTCTATTTTGTACACACAAGTTAGTAAATCATAAATCAGATTACAACAATAATGCAAACAAATCAGAGGCATTATCACTTTTTATGTTTCATGAAATGTGGACTGCACTTGTTAAAGCGGAAGTCAACCCAAACATATTTTTTTCAAGAATATGTTCCTAGCATGCCCACTAGTTGAAACACGGCATTCTGATTAATTTTGCGTTTGTGGAATATAAATTCTGCAGCAAAATGCACTCGTTTTTGGCCCGCCCCCGCAGTTGGCTAAAAATGAGTGGATTAACACTTATTCCACAAATGCAATATTTATCAGAATGCTGTTTCTACTAGTGGGCTTGCATAGAACATATTCTTGACAAAAAAATGTTTGCGTTGACTTCCACTTCAAGCAATGAATTCTAGACACTATAAGAAATAAAATGTACACCGACCAAAATGAAGCCGTTTTAGTCCTCCAAATTGCAGCCTTTGTGGTTTGAAAATTGCATTCTTCTACATTATGATGTCGAATTAAATTGATAACATTTTCAGTCCTACTTACAATGCTGAAGTATTACTATAAAAGGACAACCAGCGATCCTGATCCTATCCTTGATGGATTGATTAATTTAGAGGTATGTCTCAATAGTTTTGTTCATATGGCACTTCTCTCAGTCTGCATCTTTTCAGACATGGTCACTTTTAACCTAGAAGTCATGCTCAACCAACCATTTTTCTCTCACTTTGCTAACATGGTTACTGCAAGGTCGTGAGAACCGTATCATTATCATTACGGAAAAGGGGGGTGGTCACGTGTGTTACGTTGCCATTGAACACATTTAGATGTCGGACGCCACAGAGAATGAAGATGGATTCCCTTGCTCGTAAAGATCTGTCATTCCTGCTGCTGAATTCCTCTCGAATTACTAAACTAACATATTGCATGTCACCTTTTCCCTATGTCCATTCTTTGTCATTTTAACCTTATGTCTGACATAGTTTTGCATGCCTTGCACGCATGTGATGAACACAAGCTGCCTATCTGCTTGTGGATTAAAAAAAAAAAAAAAAAAATGTAAACCTCCTTCCTCCTCCTCCTCCTCCCCCCCACCTCCCACCAAACAGGCTACTGGAGAGCAGACAAGGCCCGGATATCCAGTGTGTCCCCTGAAGAAAGTCCCGTCTTTAAATGTAGCTCCTTACTAACCACCTCCCGAGACCAAGACAGTGAGTGTGTGCGCCTGGGGGCTGTTTGGGTCAGGACTTCATGAAGCCGAAGCAAGGGATTATGGGAAGAAGTGTCCTGATGTATTGAACAGGTGGATGCCGATGCTTTCAAGGCTAGGGAACAAGCCGGTAGCCGGGCCGTCACAGTTGATACTGAGAGCCAATAATATTTTATTCACATTGTGGCCTCTGCTCGGGTAGCGCCCTGCCTCAATTAATCGTCAATTACGTCGCCTACTTGGATTGATAAGGAAGGACAGCACAGCACCTCGAATAGATTCCTGCCCAATATAGATGTACTACCATGTGTCTGGTGTTTACCGGGGATAGGGACCGGGCTGTCCAGTAAATACCAAAAATCCGCAAGTAATACTCAAGCCCTCAAAGGTTTGCCGTCAAACCAAAGATAAAACTATGAGAACAATGGAAAAATGTCGTAGAAAGACTAACTATTAGCATTGGTGTCGCGGCGGTTTAACTTCTTAAGTATCATATATTTGAACACAAGCGATAATACGATAATATAATAATACTCACAGGCCTACGCTGAAAAAAAATTAACAATAATACTGTAGCGTACTGAGGAGCTGTGATCGGCTCCATATGCAGTATTTACCAGCGGTGGGAGTAAGTCCTAAGTCACTGTAGAAAAAATCACGCAAGTCAAGTCCAGTCACCACCAAATTTCAAGCAAGTCAAGTCGTTATTTGGTTCAAGCAAATCATAAGTCAAGTCATAAAATCTTGCTCAGTAAAACGTGTGTTGGAGTGACAAAAAATTTTTTTTTCACTGATCCTACTACAAAAAATAAGGTACATTGTCTCTAAAAATGTAATGAATGTAATGCATCTATGACTGACTCTTAACGCATGTCAAGTCGTCTCCGTCGCATAACGGTAATATTAAATGAGCAAATGAGTCAAATAGGCAGACGTATTTGGAAAGTTTCTTTTTGAAAACCCTCTTTTTTCTTTCTTTCTTGCTTTCCTTCCTAAAAAGGTAAACTGTGTTCAAATGCAAATTTAAAATTATAAACAGGATGACTTGTCAAGTCATGAGGTCCAAGTCTAAGTCAAAGCGAGCCACTTAGATACCAAGTCCCAAGTCAGTCATTGCTGTGTTTTTGTCAAGCAAGTCGCAAGTCCTAAAAATAGCAACTCGAGTCTGACTCGAGTCAAGTCATATGACTCGAGTCCCCCATCTCTGGTATTTACTGTACATCTGCGCTGTATTATGTTATGTAAGCGCGTCCCCAGGTTGGCAAGGTGTGCACACCAGAAGAAGCATCTTAATGTCTGTTAACTTGAAGCATAGCATTTGTCAAAAATTGTGAAATGACATTACATTATTGTACAATTATTCAGTTTTTATGAAGTACCAGACTAGTACAATATTATATTTATTTTTGTCTCATTAAAGGGGAATGCAAGTCAAACATTTTCTTTGCAATCATATGTTCTATGTGCCCCCACTAATCTAAACATCGTATTGTGAATAATATTGCGTTTTGGGAGTAGGAATGAAGCAGATTAATCCATCCGTTCTCAGCCATCTCAGGGGGCTGACATTTTATCGCCTCTGCTGTCGACTAAAATTGATGTCAAAATGCCTTCTGGCTCTCATTGCAATCATCACGGCTCAACTGTTTTCTGTTTTTTTGTCACGTGACGCCGAGGGTGCTTGTACGTCAATTTCAGTTGGCAGCAGGGCACAGATCTGGGTAAAATGTCACACCCCTTGCTACTTTATATAGGGAAATAGAGTAATTGTGTTGAAATATGACAATCCTGCTTGGTGTGCTTCTGCCCTTGTTTCACTGAACCGAAAACCCATCCTGACGTCCTTTTCATTATTGTCACAACCCCAGCATCGTTTTCTCTGGGCTGGGCGGCCTTCATGTGCATCAGCCCTAACGTCAAGGAGGAGGGAGCCATGAAGGAAGACACGGGTACACAAGACACTCCCTACACTGAGGTCAGTGTTAGCTCAAGGCTGCTTACGTCTAAGACCGCCATTCTACTCTTAATGGAAACCTACGTGGTGTTTGTAGGACACCCTGGTGGAGCAGCTGGAGCTGTGCGTGGATTACCTGTGGAAATCTGAGAGACACGAGCTTATCGCCGACATCAACAAACCTGTTATTGTTGTTTTTGAGAAAAGGAGGGACTTCAAGGTATGATAATGATCTATATCAGTGATTTAGTGGTACATTGGCTCCCCTCAAGTGATATGCGAAGTGAAATAAATGTTCTAACTGTCCTGGGGTTGTATTGTTTTTTTTTTTTTTTGTCGTTATCTAGTTAGTTTCTTATTTCGGTTTGACTTTTTTTTTTTATTCTGTTAGTTTTAATTAGCTTTTAGTTTCAGGTTTATGAGTTTTTATTAGCTTGAGGGTTTTTTTCATATATGTTATTGCTTATTTACAATATTAAAAAAAGAAAAATGTGTAGATGTGTATATAGATAAATAGATATTTAGAAATTAATTGACAAGGATGAAAACGAAGCACATTTTCACCATAATTTTAGTTACTTTTAGTTAATCAACTTAAAATGGAATTTTAGTGTTTGGAAAAAAAACCCCACTCATTTTTAATTTAATTTTGAAAATGCTTTTTTCGATTTTCATTGTTAACTACATTGAATTGTGTATAGTACTGCAGTTGTTTATTTGTGTTTTCAGTGCAGTTACTGGTAATTTGTTCAGTAGAGTTAAGTTGGGTTTAAGCTTTAAGTACAATACAGTTGCATTATTCTTTTATATTTCTTTTTTTGTTTTCAAATATTTGTTTAGGTCCAGTTTTTATTTAATGTATGTGAAATACATTTTATTTGAATGAATGTTAATTGTACTGTTTAGGAATAAATCCTCTGCCTTGTTTTGATGTTGTTTTAATGATAGTCATGATGGTTGTACTTATTGACAGCTAAGTAAGAAGTTTGAGAACCACTAGGATAGCTTAAATGTGTGTGTGTGTCTCCGCAGAGACTGTCAGAGCTTTACTACGACATCCATCGCTCTTACCTGAAGGTGACGGAGGTGGTGAACTCGGAGAAACGGCTATTCGGGCGCTACTACCGCGTAGCTTTCTATGGACAGGTAATTGATTATTGCTGCATTGCATTGGTACAATATTATGTTGAAAATCAACATGGAGATGGTGATTTGACAGTCAATATTTGAGTATGGAACTAAATGGAAAATTTCACACAAACAGTAAACACAATTCTAGCGGTGTTGGGAAGTTACCAAGAACAAATCCTTTGTTACAACATAATTAATACTTTATTGTTCTGAAGTAGATTTTTCAGGAATCTTCTTCATTCACGCATTTATTCTTCTGATGACTTTTTACTTACTCTAAAATAGGCTTGTTACTTTTCAATTTCTTTTGTATGCCCCATTTACATTTTTTTGTATCCCAGTCGATTCACTTACTTTTGAGCATCTGCCGATACTTAAGTAAATTAAAAAGAAATTGAGGCACAGAATGGCACCAGTACAGCACTACAAAACCCAAAGCTACCGCTCACACCGCGTACTATAAACTTAAATTGCTCTTCCATTTGGCATGGTATTTTTACATCATGATTAGTTTGTCGCTCTGCAACCTTAGAAAAAAAAGAGTTTTCAGCAGATCAGTTGAAAGTTATGTGATATGGCCCAATTTTTTATTAGTACGGTTATTATGGTGTCATTTCAAGTGGTCTAACAATATTCCGCAGCGTACTGAAAGATGTCTGATGTAGCTATTTAATGAAACCATAATATTAAAAGCAACTTTATTTTCCATTGATTGGAATTGGATTGATTGATTCATCTGTTGCCTTCTCCTAAATGGCCATGTATCAACATATAAGACCTATAGACATATTGGAAGCAATTGTTTGTACAATGGTGGGAAGTAACAGAGTGCCCAAGATAATATCCAGTGTTGATTGAAAGTGCAGATTATTATATTGGGGAATTCTTGATACAGCTCTCAGATGATCTCCATAATGGGATTCAAGAGCCTCAAAATGCTCAACATTATTCTCTACATAGACAGTTTAGTGTCCTTAATTTCTCTGTGTGCTCTTTTCTTCCTTTTATTTTTTATTATATTCTAAATCAAGATTGCGGTAAGTGTTGCAATGTTTTGGTTTGTTTGTTTGCTAACAACTTTGCTCCTCCCCTCTCCGTTTGCCACTATTAACTCTTGATAAACTCACCCCTTGGAAGGTTTGTCAAAAGCTTGCTGTGCCCCAATTGACTGCCTTTAATCCAAAAGTTGCTTTCCCTCCTCAACAACAAGAGAGAAGACAAGAAGTTATGACAAATAAATAAATCTCATTCACTTTTGGAATTTAACACTGTTATCCTGACTGTAACACAATGGCAAAAATGTGTGCTGTACATGTAATATTGCAGTGAAACACAGATTGTGGTATGGATGTGTGTGCGGGTAGGGTTTCTTTGAGGAAGAAGAGAGCAAGGAGTTTATCTACAAGGAGCCGAAGCTGACCGGGCTGTCTGAGATCTCTCAGAGGTTGCTTAAACTCTACTCAGACAAATTTGGTGCCGATAATGTGAAAATGATCCAGGATTCCAATAAGGTCAGTGATGTAATGATTTGGAGAAGGTAATGAAGAGCTTCATAGCCCCGTTTTCTCCATTAGGTCAATCCCAAAGACCTGGACCCAAAGTTTGCGTACATTCAGGTGACGTACGTGCTGCCTTACTTCGACGAGAAGGAACAGCAGGACAAAAGGACGGACTTTGAGAGGCATCACAACATCAACCGCTTTGTGTTTGAGACGCCCTTCACCCTCTCTGGGAAGAAGCATGGAGACGTGGAGGAGCAGTGCAAGAGGCGCACCATTTTAACGAGTGAGCATTTTTACCATTTGTAACATACATTCAGGGACCCCAACATTAGGTACCGTATTTTCCGGACGATACGTCGCTCCGGAGTACAAGTCGTACCAGCAATAAAATGCATAATAAAAAAGAAAAAAAACATATATAAGTCGCACTGGAGTATAAGTCACATTTTGGGAGGAAATGTATTTGAGAAAATCCAATACCAAGAACAGACATGTCATTTAAAATTTAAATGACGAACAATTTAAAATAAAAATAGAATAGAGGCAACAACCGGCTGAACGGCATGCTTACATTACATTAAACAATGCCCACCCTCCACCCCTGGAAGCCAAGTTGTCTCCGTCGCGTAACGCAAATAAATGTGTCCATATAAATCAAATTAATAAAATTGTGCGCTTAGTACACAGCATTTCCACCGAGCTACGATGCTAACATTTAGCTATCATCCACACATGTAGCATTACAAGAAAGTTATGGTAACATAACTTTAAATTCACCAAAATGGTTGTAGATTGTAGACTTAAATAAGTCTTTTATATATCTAACCTAGTAACAAATTAATAAACAAGCTAGCAACTTATCTGACTATACAACCAACTTACCAGCCAGCTAACTAACAAACAACTGCACAACAGTCAGGTTAACTATTTCACTGATTTAGCAATTACTTCATCCACTGACCAATTTTTCAACCAGCTACCTACCTAACCCTAAACTAAGTCACCAACCAATAATCAAAATGTAAATGTAATATTGCAGAGTTTGCTAATGAGTCGTACTAAATTTAACGTGATAATTAAATGTGACATAATTTAAATTTTCAATGGTTAGTGAGTTGTTCAGACATTAGTTATTAAGTACACTTGCATATTCTAAACCAATGTAAAAGCTTTTGCATTTACTGTATGCTCGGTTTTGTAGGATTATTGTTGTGGTTGTGTAGAACTGCATACAGTATTGCATATTAGTATTCATTAGCTTGTGAGCATACATATGTCGCATGCTGAAGCATTGTTTGAAATCATTTTCTTTGCCTTTACTCAGCGAGTTCCAGCTTCCCTTACCTCAAAAAGCGCATCCAGGTGGTGGAGCAGCAGAGTACGGAGATGAACCCCATCGAAGTGGCCATCGACGAGATGTCCCGTAAAGTGTCTGAGCTCAACCAGCTGTGCAACATGGAGGAGGTGGACATGATCCGACTGCAGCTCAAATTGCAGGGGAGCGTCAGTGCCAAAGTGCGTCTTCCTCTCCTGTTCAAAAGCACACACGTTTTACAGGATTTCATGTTTTGTCTCACGTGGCCTCACGTGATCTTTTCTTTAATCCAGGTCAATGCAGGCCCAATGGCATATGCCAGGGCCTTTTTAGAGGAGAAGAATGCCAAGAAGTATCCAGACAACCAGGTTAAACTACTGAAGGAGATCTTCAGGTAAGTCTGACACCATCAGTGATTAGTGCTAAAATGTGAGTGACGGACGCCCCCCAAAATGTTTAGTATTGCCTGTGGTTTAAATCATAAATATTCAACAACCTATGATCCCAAACCACTTACGTCATTTCAAACTAATCTTAAAACTATTACCCTTAGAAATAAATGGCTTACTGATTATTTGATTTTCAAAAAATTACACTGAAAATGTACACGCTTATAGGCGTAAGTCCAACAACCCAGGCTAAACTTAGCTCCTGCCCATCATACAAAGATTGTCTCTCAGTGAGGATGTATCACACCAACAGTAGAGTGAAGCTCAAATCTCCTCCACAAAAAAGATAAAGATGCAACAAGATGGTGGCAAAGTATGTTTCTTTTCTGTTTGAGAAAGTTATGGACGGACTAAATGAAGCTCCTCACCTCATTCTCATCAGCTCAGCGTACTGTAGGTGCTTGGCACAAGATGGCGCCAGCCAGTTACAAAATACAAAATTATGCCAATTTTTAGAACACTATGTTTTAACTCTTTGAATGCCAGGAAATTGCAAAAAAGAGAACCAATTGAGTGCCAGTCAATTTTGAGCATTCTAACTGATCTTTCAAGGCTCACAGAATATTGTGTTTTATGACTACATAAACACAGAAACTACCATAACACAAAAAAGTTCATTTCTACCTTATTCCATTTTTATTCATCAACAGTAGAACATGGGTTGGGTTCGCCCAAATCACCTATTTTGGACCATAATACGCAGAAGAGAATATTTTTGCGAAAAGATATCCTTTATGCACAACAGTGACTTTTTAGTATTTGATTTAGTGATTCCTCAAACATCTGAACAGCCCCTTTCTTTTATAATATATCAACCACAACAATGAAAATATACTTTTGATGGCAAAATAAAGTATTTACAAATATTCACTAGTGTAACAATTTTACATTTGATAACCTTTACAAACTGTTTGCACGCTATTTAGTAGTAGTATTTAGTAGCGTGTGCGTCCATGCATCGTGCGTGTGTGTGTGCGTATGTACAGTATGTACAAAGAATGTTCATGTTATCGCTTCTAGTTCTCAATGTAATTAATCATCTTTTCCCTTTTTTGTGACACTCTCTGTAATAGATGAAACTTGACTAACACTTTGATCAACCACAAGCTGCTTGTAATGATTGCATTTCCAGAGATCCGCCACGTTTACAAGCATCAAGCATTATTTTGATACAAGGTGATCTCATCCAAAAGAGACCCAATGCTGCCATCTACTGGCCATAGTTTTTTTTTTTTTTTAATTTCTCAGTTTAATGATCAAACCAGAGTTACCCAAGACTTTTCGCCGCCCATTCCCATAAAAAATAATAAAAATAAACAAAACATAGCTGATGGCGCTCCTCATTGGGAATCCCACTGACAGCATTTCACATCAACAGCACTCAAAGAGTCAATATTCTCTGTCTTTTTTTTTTCCTGCACGCAGGCAGTTTGCCGAAGCGTGTGGCCAGGCACTGGATGTGAACGAGCGTCTGATCAAGGAGGACCAGTTGGAGTACCAAGAGGAGATGAAAACTCACTACAGGGACATGCTGAGCGAACTGTGCGCCATCATGAACGAGCAGGTTATTGTTTTTATTCTGACGCAACATCTGTTGTTTTCATCTATCATGTCATCTGAGATTATTGTTACTATTGGTGTCCTTGTACTTCTTTTTTCCAACTTGCAGCTCCAAAAACTTGTTCTCGCGTCCAGCGCCATCTCTCTCTCTAACAGCTCTCTTTCCACTCTGTCTAAGACTGGTATGTCATCACTCTCATTTTCACTCACTTACCACCATGACCATTGCCTGGCATCTCAACGCGCGTTAGGACTATGGGAAATTCATCCCGCAACTAGGACATTTTGGAGAACCATTGTGTGGGAACTGCTTTCTCAATTATCCACATTGTTTAATTTATAATTACCCAGGCAGCACATAGGGGTTGTAAAAAAAAATATTCATATAAATTATAAAACATGATTTTAAAACTACTTTGAAAGACCTCAATAATTATAGGTATGGGCAAGGAGCATAGTTTTTAACCTGGATTTAAAAGCATTGACACTTTATTGGTATGTTTTTAATCTTTATTCATTCATATTAGTCACTCTGATAATAAAGGATACCAGCAAATCGGGGGACCGTATTATACACAAGTACCTTGAAAACAATGTTTTTTTAAGTGTGTATAATACGTGCATTTAAATGAATTGTTCATTTGCCCTTATTTGAGCGAAAGCCAAACGTAAGACCAAAGCATTGAAGTATAATAAATCATACCTTGTTTATTGTAAAACTGATTAATTTATTGCTTGTTTTTCTTTTTTAAAAATACATGGGAGGAGGACCTTGAAAGCAATCACACTATTGAGGCAAAAAATTGCAACCACATTATTTTTGAAACTCTTTTAGCCCTACTTTCAAACACAATGGTGCACCAAAGGTTCCTGGGTTACATTACTGTGGTTGAACAGCACCAACAGGATGTACAGGAAGTCCCAGGAATTACAGTATAAGGAAAAGTTCCTGGAACTTTAGGTGGCAAGTCAATCCAGCTTTCCAATTCTTCCTTGTTATTATTTTTTGTGTCCAGATTCCTCACTCAAGGCAGCCAGGAACGGAGCGCCACAGCGGCTTCTGAATGGTTGACTGGACGTTGATTCTCCCGGGAGGACTCTTTTGCCTCTTTGTGAGTGCAGAAAGTGATAGTAGAAGAAGAAAAAGAAGACAAGGGAAGAAGTGTTTAGACTGTGCTCGTGCTAGTCTGTTGTCCTGTCGTTGAACGTCGCATTAGCTGATGCACCGGTAGGTTCTGTTTATTTTTGGTTCTCGAGCGGTGGCCCTGAAAAACTGGCAAGCAAAAAAATATTATTATGACAAACATACACACATGCGCCTTCTCTCCACAGCCTTGCCCTTTAGTTTCAGTGACCTTAACAAGTTGGAGGTGCATTCAGCTTCTGTGTGCTTTCTATTTTTGTGTTAAGAAGGAAATTTGACCCCCCCCCCCCCCCCCCCAAAAAAAAAACCATTTGAAGCTAATGCGAAGAAACCGAATGTGTTATTTTCTCAAGCGTCTCAAGAGCTGAATGCACCTCCGCTCGGTTTTTGAATGTAGAGGAGCTCCACAGTGCTAATTTGTATCCTCGCTAACATTTGCCCAAATATCAGCACGCCCATTTTCAAGCGGAACCGATTAAAAAAGAAAACAAAGAGTTATGTTTTGTAACATTTTTAAATGCATTGTTACTGTTATTATTTACTGTTTTGAATTGTATATAAGAAATATTAATATTTAAAACATTTGAAATGTTCCCTTTTTTAATAAGATATACATATAAATATTTGTTTAGCTGACTTCACAAAAAAGATAAAAACTAAAGTTTTATGTATAACATTTAAATAAAATTTTGTTAATGTTGAAAAATCATCAATGAGTGATTACTGCGTTGTACTTGTTTTGGAGTGGGCTCATTTTAACTTCCATATATTTTCTGGAGGCAACCTTGTCGTAAATTCACACTGGACAATTTAGTCTTCATACAAATACCCAGAGATGGACATTCCGTCCCAAGGACAGAATGGGACGGATGCCCATTTAGGGACGGCGGATGAGATCTTTTTTCAAAAGGACGGACTAAACAAGGACTTAAGTGGGTTTTCATCCCTCCATGTGATCGTCCCTAATAGGGCTGTTTGATTTTGCCAGACAAGAAAATCCCGATTATTTTCTCGCAAACCCGATTTTACAATTACAATTACGATTTCTTTGTAAAATAAAAGATTAATGAAAAATGAAGTATTTTGAATGTCTTTTATTCAAACTTAATTTTTCTTTCTTTGAACTCAAAATGCCAGTCAATTTAATTTAGTACACACAGAACAATCCATTGGGTTTAACAGCATTTTACTTACACACTATATTTCAGATCTTTTCTTAATTAAACCAATAATGAAAGAAGAAAGTGCGTATACCATCTGAAACGAAATCATCAACATGAGTGAAGGTAGACAGTCAAGTCTGTAAACCAAACATGGCATGTCATGTCATCTTCCAAACCGCTTATCCTGAACAGGGTCGCGGGGAATTGCTGGAGCCTAACCCAGCCGACAATGGGCGAAAGGCAGACTACACCCCGAACTGGTCGCCAGCCAGTTGCAGGGCACACACAGACACGGTGTCTGAGCGGGAATCGATCCCACACTGCCCGCACACAACTCAGGCGTGTGTACCACTACACTATCAGTGACTAAACCAAACAGTCTGTCAGCAAGTCATTTTGTCAACCAGCTAGAGACTAGCCTTTCACCTTTCTCCCTGCTCTTACTTAAATATAAATCAATGATTAGTGCAAAACTGTCACTCAAAAATACAATGCACTGTCAAGCTTAAGTACGGATGCATCGGCTGGCCAGAGGTCCGTTGTAGAGGAGAAAAAAAGGGACGCCTTTCAGACGTTGAGTTACTTGCTCGCAGGTTGTATTGTACATGCGGGGCACACACTACACTACAGAACTATATTTGCCCGATTTATTAACTGAACGCTCACTTGCCTGCGCAAATAGCAAAATCGCCGGTGGCCATGTATGTTGTTGTTGTTGTTATTAGACGGCGCGCTCTTGGGAGGAAGCGGAAATGCAGAGGAAACTACGCTGGCTTATATACATCAAAATAAAAAAAAATCAAACATGCCGATTTGAACGTTTTTAACATCATTTTATCCAGAAAATTCAGTTTCGGTTCAAAATCGCTTAATCGAGCAGCCCTAGTCCCTAAGTACCGAATGACATGTTTTGTTGATTTCTTTTAAGAAGAAAGACCACCGTTCTCTTCTGCGATACCACAGCACGGAGACGCCTGCCTGCACAACACTGTAGAGTCCTTTTTTTTTTTTTTTTTTCATGTCCGTTCCCTGCAGTAACATTGTACCCACAGGCATAGTCTGCCCTCTAGTGGTTCAATACAATAATACTATTAATTATGCCACAAGACGCCCATTTCACTGATGAGGGAAAAGGTAGATAGCAATTTTGTTTTGTTAACTCTTAACATTTAGTGCATACCTTATCCCTTTGCACGTGAAGTATGTCCTTGTCTGGGACAGAGCGTAAAAATCTCTCCAAGCCGTCACTCATGCTCATGCAAGTCTTTCGTTCTCCTCCTAAACAACATTGCTTTATTTTGCAATAATTATTTTTACTGCGAAAAAACGCAATAACAACTGAAAACGTAGTGCATTATAATGCAACGGTTTTGCAATAGAACACAATAGTACTGCGTTATAACGCAATCTTAAATATTCTTGTGATTTACCCTGGCGGGCTCTGTCGTCTGGTGACCGACGTTGGTTGTGTTAGCAACTAAATGCTATCTTGGTTGACACTTAAAACGTTGTAAACAATTCAATCCCCTCACGATACTCCCAGCCGGTAATTGGATGGGAATAGGAAATTAGCCAGATAATGAGCTTTAAATAATGTTTCTGAATCATCTGGTCCATCATTCGTCATCCGTCAGCAGCCTGGGTACCCGTCCGTCATCCGTCAATCCATCTATTTTGCTCGTCAATCGTCAGCAAAATGGGCATACGTCAGTGACGGACTGATGGTCCGTCAGTCTGATGGAATGCCTACCTCTGGAATTTTCTTATTGATGAGATCCAAATGATGAGATGATGACTGCTCTTGAAACTTTCACTGAAAGGGAAATAACATACCGTATTGCTTGAATAGAGTGAAGTAGTGTGCTGCATCCAAGTGATCAGGTGTCAATGTTTTGCAGGTAGCAGAGCAGAGTGCCTTGTTAATATTTAATGTAATGTTATTCTACAGTCCTACTTTTCAGACTCATTTTCATCACTTGGCCTGATGTTTATTTTGCACCTGAATGTGTCACTTGTAGCCCTTCAGCCCTGTCCTCCCTCACCATCGTTGTCATCAACAGCAGGCCGACTTGAGTTTCTCTCAGTCCTTTCCATACCGGCTTATGTGTGCTCGGACTGTGTACGGCTCGGGTTGCTTTGAGTCTGCAGCATTCAACACAGGTAATGCTATACAGCAGTGAGCCCCCAACCACCAGGCCAGTACTTTGTACTGGGATCCGTAGATTATGAATCCTTTTTGTGTTTGTCTGTTTTTTGGGTAGTGGAGCCTATCGCTGGCGTCTGGCTAAAACCTTGTACCTCCAAAATAGTCACATTTCAGGAGACCCCAAAACCATTGCTCAACCATTAGCGTTGCATCGTGAAAGAGAGAGAACCATTCTCAACACTTTAGATTGGTCAGTGATGTGTAAAAATATCACCCACGCATGTGGACTGACCAATTGTATAGATTTTTGGAAAGAATACGAAATTCACCAAATGTGACTTAAGAGGTTTTGGCCTGACGCCAGCAATATACAGGTACGTCATGTTCGGGAATACCTGTATATGCAAGAATTTGTCTAGAAATACCAAAACATTCGTTTTCATCTGACAACAGTTTGCTAGCTTAATGCTAGCATATAATGTGAAATACCATTTGACCGGCTAATGAAAATTAGCATAGAAGTAATTATACACTAACATGGGTTTCAAGAGGCCTTCAATGATCCAGGAGAAGGCAATGCCTATAATGTTTGCTTGTTGCTTTAACACACACAGAGCAGCAACACATACAAAAAGCATATCGTCGCTGTCCTGTGAAAAACACTTACCTCCAATTTTGGAAACTTTTTTTATTTTTCACTTTAATGCGATGTCTGTAACGCAGAAACATGATTCATGTAAAAATAAGAAAATGAAAAAAAAATTCAGATAAGTGGTTTTCACATGACAGCGATGATATAACAGCACTCACAGCAATATGTTCTCTGCTCTGTGGGATCAACTATCACTGAGATTAGTAGAGGACCAGCCTCTTCTACCCTTAAAGTGGAGGTCAACGCAAACATTTTTTTTTTCAAGAATATGTTCTATGCAAGCCCACTAGTTGAAACAGGGTATTCTGATAAACATCAGAATAAGTGTTAATCCACTCATTTTTAGCCATCTCTGGGGGTGGCCATTTTTTCTTCTGTTGACTGAAAATGACATCACAACTGCTCACAACGACCAATCAGGGCTCAGATTCAGAAAACAGGTCAGCCGTGATTGGTCGTCGTGCGCGGTTGTGATGTCATTTTCAGTCGACAGAAGACAAAATGGCCGCCCCCAGAGATGGCAAAAAAACGAGTGCATTTTTCTGCTTAATTTATATTCCACAATCGCAAAATTAATCACAATGCTGTGTTTCAACTATTAGGCCTGCGGGGAACATATTCTTGAAAAAAATATGTTTGGGTTGACTTTAAGTCTTTCACCTCTCTTCCGGTACAGTGCTGCTTGGCATGTGGTAGCACATGTGGTACTACACTTTTTTTCCCTAATTTTATATTCATTAAAAGAACTCTTAACACTTGACTTTAGCTTTGTGGGACACGTTAATGTGGATTATACCTACAGAGAGAGCAATTGCCCCGTGTTGTGTTCAGAACCACAAAGTGGATTCAGCTCTCCACGTGCCGTGCAAGGACCCCTGCGTAGTTTTCCAGAAACTGGACCCGGGTGCCGATGAATAAAACATCCTCCCCAAGGGTGACCGGCAGATCTGTTCCTTGCAGACAGATCAGCTGTATAGGCGGTGACACGATGTAGTCACAGCCAAGATCCGCACTGAGATTGTACGCATGTGAGCCAGGGACCGGCAACATGTTAAACACCAGGCAGCACCATGAGCTCCTCGTGCACGACCGGCATCAACAACCTCCCGCACTCTTTGGAAAGCCCTGGTTCTGGCAGCGCAACTGTGGCGCTATGGAGGGAACCCGCAGCCTGGCCCGGGTCATCATGGAGATGCGGGAAGAAATCAGGAAGATGGAGGACCAGAACAGAGCGCTCCCGAAGGACCACAACCAGGAAGTGGACCAACAGCATGAGCAGGCACAGGAAGCGTTTTTAGAGGAAGAGCAGGAAAACCCATATGGGAATCTCAGGAGGAATATATCTGCTCCCATTCTAAAGGGACAAATTAAGGATTGTAAAGGTAGCCAGTCACCCACTCTCCATCTATCAGTCTTTTGTCTATTATCCCTCGATCACACTAAAACAGTTGGGTCAAAAATAACCCAAAATGGGACCAGCCCAATTTTTTAGGTTATTAATTTAAACAGCCTACTGTAAGTAGAATAACACAAAAAATGAAAACAAAACAGAACTCCAAAAATGTGTGGTTTGGGAAAAATAAATAACCCAATTTCTGAGGTGGGTTGTGCCCAACTGTTTTTAGAGTGATAGATGGATGACAGTCAAAAGACCCAACTTTTGGGGTCAAATGAATAACCCAAAAATTTGCATTGATCACTTTTCGACCCATATTGGGTTATTTTTAACGCAGGATTGGCTGCCACTTACTGTAGGTCAATTTGACCCCAAAAATGGGTTAATTCATTTTACTGAATTTAATTTAATTTAATTTAATTTAATTTAATTTAATTTATAAACCCCAAAAGTTGGCTCAAATTGACCCGAGTGGAAGTTGCTCCCTTTATAACCTAAGTAATTGGGTTCGTTAAAATAACCCAAAATTGTAGTTGTTTCATAATGTCGATGCTTCATGAAAGTTAAGACCTTCAGAAAACCTTAGGATTTATTTGGAAGGTGTTATTAAAATTGGCCTGGTCGAAATAGCTTAATGCTTTGAAACTACAATTGTAGTTGGACCATTTCAAATTCACTTTAAGTTCCAAATTGGTTTATTTTTGACCCGACTGTTTTTGGGGTTCATCTATCCATCCATCTACTGTATCTATGTACTTCTACTGTATCTATGTACTTCTATCTATCCATCTCATCCCTCTCACTGTTACTCTGACATGTCAAGTTCTTATTCCTCAGACAACGTTATCATGACAGTGCGAAGGTACTCCATGAACTCCAGCCCACCTGGGGTGCCACCAAGCGATGGTGTAGCGGACCCCTGGGGGCGTCTACAGAAAGAGATAATTGGAGGGAACGACAACCCTAATCACCCCGTCACCAGTGACGTGGCCTCAGCAAGCAACAGCACGTCCCTTCAGGAGTACGTGCACAAGACCAGGTAAACAAGCATGTGTGTTGTTTTTACACTCAATGGACACTTCATTAGGTACGCCAAGCAAGACGAATACAAGACAAAAATAATATTTGGTGTTACTGTGTACCGAGCCCTATTTGTGTGTAAAGAAAAAAAAACAAATGTAATCATCTCCTATTTATCTATAATTATGCCCAAATATGGACATCATACAACTATGTATTAATCTGGAGCAAAAACTAGCCTGAGTTTGAAACACTTCCTATTTTCACTCTTCTTTCAAATTTGTACAGTGTAAAAGAATAATGTGCCGCCATTAGTGGAAGAAAGTGGAATTAAACCAAAATTCAGTACACTTGACTCCGTGAAAAATGAAAACAATTCCACTAATTTTGTCAGTTTCGGAAATTGCAGGAATTAAACTGGCAAGTCGTTTTTTGTTTTTTTAATTGTCGCTAGAGTTGCGAACTTATAGCGACCAGATAGTTGTACTACTTCAGCTACAGTACCATGATGCAAAATTAATGAGCCTGTTTTACAGTCTTTTCTTCATAATTAATTTATTAAATTTTACTTGAACATTTAGTCCCCGATAAAGTGTCCGCTGAGCTTTTGGTCCCTTCTACTTCAAGTCTACGTAATGAAATGTCCACTGAGTTTCTTCTTCACTTCTTTGTCCACCGCAGAGCCAAAGTGAAAACAGTCACATTCCTTCTACCAGTGGAAGACATCTACACCAGCAAACCAGTCCTATCCAAACCTCGGGATTCCACAACCACCGAATTGGTCCCCATAACTGACACAGAGTCGTGAGAGGAGAAAAAGTGGCCACTTGAATGAAGACTTTGATGTCACCTGACCAATTGTGGAAAACCTAAATTGGCTGACTGTCACCTTAGATTTTTTTTGGCATCACGAGTCGATTTGATCACAGTGGTGCAACACAAGTAAATGGCGTCCAGTTACACACTGATAAGACATTTGCACTCATGATCACATGTCCTGTGGTCAAGTGTTTGGGAACCTCACAGGTGACTGCTGTTTTTTTATTACTGGCACTTTAGATCAATGACCAATGTATTATTCACTCTTTTTCCTTGAAGTGAAATAAGAGGGCCCATGATTGACCTCATTGTGGGTAATGTCCATTCACGTACGCGGGGCACAACATTAGGTACACCTGCACAATATTGTGTTTCTTGGGTTTCCTCATTGTTTGTTTAAAGCCCACAAATACAAGAAATAATCAGATTCATGTATATGGGTGCATCTCAATAAATTAGATTAACTGCATTTCAGTAAGTCAATTTAAAAAAACTACAACACAGATTTGATTTTTTGTTGTTGTTTTGGCAATTTTGAGGACTGTAACTCACAGATAAAAGGCAAATTGACTCATTTAAGAAATTCAAATATGAAATAAAGAATCAAAATTATTTATTTTAAAGAATTTAGGTAAGAATTGGCCCTCTGAAAATAATTTTCCAATGCATGAAACAATTGAACTTGGAAATATATTTTCACTATTCAAATTTTGAGATGCACCTGCTTATATGCATCTAATATATAATACTACAACAATACATTATCGCTGCCCTGTGTAAAACACTTATGTCAATTTTTTTCATTTTAATTTTTTACTTGAAAGATGTTTCCGCGTTAGACATCGCATTCATGTGAAAAAACAACAACAAAAATCCAATATTTGAGATACGTGTTTTCCACAGGACATTGACGGTAGCGAAAAAAATCTTAAATAATGCCCACTCACAAATATGTCTCTTTATTTAAGATACAGGCAAGTCACCACTTTATTTAAGATTCAGGCAAGTCACATAGTCAAGTAAAGTCATTAAAAGAATCACCAAGCAACACAAGGAATGCTTCATTTAAAGAGGAAGTCTACCCATATATTTCTCGAGAATATGTTCTACGCAGGCCCATTAGTTGAAACACGGCATTCGTTTTAATTAAGTTAAGAGTTAAGCAGGAAAATCCACCCGTTGTTAGCCTTCTCAGGGGACGGCCATTTTGTCACTTCTGTCAACTGAAAATGTCTATCCCAGCTGTCTTCGGGCAGTAGGCGGGGGGACACCCTGAATTGGTTGCCAGCCAATCGCGGGGCATAAAGAGACAGATTAGTGCTTGGAAGACCGCAATTCCACCGAGATGCCTTCTCACAATCACACCTAGGGGCAATTTAGAGCCTCCAATCAACCTACCAAGCATGTTTTTAGAATGTGGGAGGAAACCGGAGTACCCGGAGAAAACCCACGCAGGCACGGGGAGAACATGCAAACTCCACACAGGGAGGCCGGAGCCGGGATCGAACCCACGACCTCTGAACTGTGAGGCAGACGTGCTAACCAGTCGCCCACCGTGCTGCATATAACATATTCTTGAAAAAAAATATGCTTTGGTTGACTTCCTCTCTAATAACGAGAGACTTTTCAGATACAAATTGAGGTAAGCGCTCCAATGTATATACAAAGTCTACAAAGTGTGTAGCCTTTTTAAAAAACACTGGCCAATGCTGGTAGCAAACATTGAGCCAAAGTGCCAATAAAGAATGCAGTTAATAAGCACTTTAATTAAAAAGGTATCGGATCCAGGCGAGTTGGTCAGATGCAAGTGGCCTCTCAGGTCGAGATGAATCAAGTATTTATCTGTCTTAAAGACGTCTGTAGGGCTTTCATGTCCCTGAGCAGCCTGAGATTGCGCTTGCTTTTCTCTCCTGGCTTGATCGTGCTCACTCTGGGTGGATTCTTCCGGTTTGCCTCTTTTTTGAATTTCTTCATCTATAGATGGTACATGTAAAAGAAAAACAAAACACCCACGTCATTAAATAAAGGACCATGTAACAACTAAGGGGTCGTGAGTGTAAATGTTTGTGTGCCCACCTGTATTTTGTGCTTGTAGAGTTTACTAATCTGCTCTCCTTTGCGTTCCATTTTAAGGAGCAAGGTCTCCTGCTCACGCTCCAGCTGCCTTCTCTCATGCAGAGAAACACTGCGGTCCAGCTCACGCATCAGCTCGTCTTGCTCTCTGAAACAAAACAACATAAAAATGAAGCTATAAAAAGTATACGCACTCGTTTGTTTACTTCCCCTCTTTTACGGTATCTCAAGTTTTTGTACATGTTATAGGTCACAGCAATTACAAAAGTTTTAAAAACATTTATCTCTTTTTTTTATTGTACAAAAACCTGGCAGTTAAACAAGGGTATTTAGACTTGATATTCACTATACAGTATAAGGTATTTTATTTTATTTTATTTTGAACTGCGAAACAAATTGGACAAACTGTATTCAAACTCCTCATGTTTATTAGCGCCCTATTGGAAAGTCGATACCGCAGTCTAATCCACCCGGTTACTCAACTGGATGGAATCATTGAAAGGAAATTCGATTTTAAAAAGATTTGATAGTGACAGCCCTATAAATATTTAATTAATTTGTCATTTTTGAAACCCACAGCATCCAAAATAAAATAAATATAAATTATAAAATACCAATAAAATACTGTAAACATACTGTTTTAATGTAATATTATATACCAAATGCATATAATACAGTACAAATATGAGCTTTATGTAATACATATATAGATTACAGTATATACGTTTTTGAATAAACATTGGACTTATAATTATTTTTATACTACATTTAGTAATAGATTTTATGTACAATACTTATAAAAGTATTAAACCTGAATGCAGTCCAATATTTACAAGACATTATTTTATTACTATCCATTAAAATAACTAAATAAATTTTTTATTCATTTATCAATTTGTTCATTTATTAATAAACATAGTAATAATTTACTATTACTATATCAATGTTATAATGTTTTAATACATATTCAATATAAATATTGTTTACAACCACATTTTACAAACCTGCAAGCAGCAAAAATATATTTTGTCATTTAATAACATAAATTATCTTAAATAATTGTTTTTTAAGGTTATTAAGTAATGGAAGTATTATACAAATAAATTGATCATACAAAACATATGCCGTACATTATCACAAGACGTATGACACTATTATGTATTTTCATTTATATTATTTAGATGGTTTTACATATTTTTATGTAGCATGATTGAATTTAAAAAAAAAAATCTACCCCCTGCATGTTTGCTTTAGTGCATGTAGCAAAAAAATGAAAAAAAGTTAAAAAAAGAAACAAAATCAATGTACTCAAAAACTCACTATCCAGATGTATTATTACTTTGTATTTTCAGTTTGTAAGGTTTCAAAAAATGTTTTTACCAAAAGTGGCAAAAAAAAAAGAGTTTGTTTTTGTAATCAAAATAAACCTCCTCACCAAGATGTATTTTAACTAGTGCTGTCAAGCAATGTGATTTTTTTTTAACGAATGAATCACAAAATGTTCTATAATTGATCGTAATTAATCACATTTTTCAACTACATTTTTACAAAGCTTGGAACAGATATTTACTTAAGTAAAATGAATGTGGAAAAAATATTAAAGTATATTTCAATTCAAAGACTGTTCTAATAGCTATATTTGAATATGGTTCTTTTCCTGTAAAAATACAACTCTTGAACAATACACCAAAGATGTACAACTAATTTGAATTTGGTTTTGCAAAGAACGCAAATTATTTTGGATTTCTCCAATGAGCCGTCGAGCAACCTTTTAAAGTAAAAAGTCCGTCTTGGCCTGTCTTTGCAACAGTGACTCTCCTTCAAATTTGAATGCAAAGTGAGCAGAGGTCAGCTGCCACAGGAACTAAATAAAACTGAGTAATAGTAATAGTAAAACGCTTTATACAATTTAAATTAATCTCCATAGTTAATGCTTTAACTTTGACCTCCCCAATTTTAACCATTTTTTAAAAATGTATTTAAAACATATTTCTAGTACACATAGCAAAAAATTGAATACGTTTATTTTTTTTCTTTTCAATCAATAAAAACGAAACAAAACAATGTACTGTACTCACAAGCTCATCACCCTGAGCTCCTCCTGTAGCGCCTGCAGAAGCTCCGCCAGCTCCCCGTTGGCAGAGGAGGCGGAGCCGGAGGACGCATCCGAGTGGCGGCGGTTTGTCCCGCCCGAGCGGATGGCATTATTGCTGCTGGCGAGGACGCGGCTGTTGCACAGCTGAGGCTGGTGGCGCTTCAGGAGGGACAAAACCGACTGCACGTTGGCTCGGACCGAGTGGCTGCCGCCTACGGACTGCAACAATTGAAGACCATGTTAAAAAGAGGACAGGAAGTGGACAGGACGAGGACACAGTGGGGCTTCTAGCTACCTTTCCGGCCACAAAAGGTACATCGCTGAGGTTCAGTCTGTAGTGAGGTTCACAGTGAGAGGGCTTATTCTGAAAAAATAAAATAAATAAATAAATGATGATGATGGTTGGTCAACAAAGCAACAAATTGTTAGCCTAATAGCCTAATTCCCAAAGTAATTTCTAAATTGCTGTCTTAACAATGAAACAAACCCTAACCCTTATTAAACATTATTTTTTGCTGTATTCATATATTTATTGTTGTAAATGTTAAGGGACTTTTATTCATTTTATATTTCTTTAAATAACTGTCCGATTAATCAATTATCATAATTTATTTTGCCAGATATTGGAATCAGCCTAAAAAAGTAAATAAAAATCTATATCTGTCCAGCATACCTTTAAAGTTCCTTTCCTCTCTTTGGGGTGCGTGCTGGTCCATCGCGGCGGCGAGGCTGATTGCAGCAGGATCCTGTTGGCCTCCAAACCCGACTGCAGCTGAGTGGCGGATGACGAGCATGATGAAGCCTCTGCAGTTGAGCATGTTGCTGCTCATGATAAAAGTCACCTTGAAATCTTGCCTACTGATGTACCTGGTTTGCTTTATCTTGGACCAACTTCCTCTGATGCTCTTCTTCTTGCAGTTTCAGCTCCAACTCGTGAATCTTCACCTGCGATCATGTCATAATCCGTTTACAGTAGTGTGTTTTGGGAATAATTTCTCTAGACCGTGTTAATAATTCATTATTTTAAGTTTTATATATATATATATATATATATATATATATATATATATATATATATATATATATATATATATATATATATATATATATATATATATATATATATATATACATATAACAATGGCGCTTTTGCTACAACACTATGTACAACAGCAGTTTCATAAAAAAATAAAAACAACAATTTAAAAGTATTCTTACAAACATTAAGAAGTTGCTAAACAAATCCAATTAAAACTGTAGTGATCTTTTGCTTTCCAATATACTGTTTTTTTATATTGAATACAGAGCAGTGATTAAATAGCAGAGCCCATGCGAAAGTATCACTGCCCAATTTAGCTGTACGTATTACACACATTAGCATGTAATCTTTAAAAACTGCTGGTTTTTAAACATTTATTTATTTAACTTGCGTGCAACATACTTCCATTGAATCATTTTCTTAAGTACAGCTTTCCTCCCTGTATTTGAGCACAGTGTTAATGTTCAAACTGGAACAATAAACTTTCTTTTTGCTATAAGCACTAAGCAGATTAGTGCTTGGAAGACCGCAATTCCACCGAGATGCCTTCCCATGAGGAAGCAGAGTCTGGCGTCTCTGGGGCGGGCTTTCCTCTGCGGTTCAGGTCCAAATGAGGTGGCTCAGGCATCTTGTCAGGATGCCACCCGGACGCCTCCCTGGTGAGGTGTTCCAGGCATGTCCCACTGAGAGGAGGCCCAGGACATTCTAGAGAGACTATGTCTCCCAGCTGGCTTGGGAATGCCTCGGCATCCCCCAGGAGGAGCTGGATGATGTGGCTGGGGAGAGGGAAGTCTAGGCTTTCCCACTTAAGATGCTGCCCCCGCGACCCGACCTCCACATAAGCGGAAGAGAATAAACTAAGCAGATTATGGCAGAATTGAGATAAAACTCATTATTGGACCTCAGTTAAAGTTGCACTTGATAAGTAAGCAGGGATAAAGTACTGTTTTTATCATTTTTCAAGCGTCATTATTTGCTCATAAATCGTTTCTTTCATACACTAGTGTAGATGACGTGGGGTTGGTGGGTTTTGTAAACCCATGGGCCCTCTTGTGGTCAAACTTCTTCTTTTTTTTAATGTAATGTTGCCGCGGTTGGCCCCTTTCAGTGGCAGGTAGCACGGAGTGTAATGTCAGACTGATTCACTGCAGTGTGTTGGGGGGATATGAGCCCCTTTGACCTCAAAGGCCATGTGGAATACAGCCCAGCTACGCCACTGCAACCATACCTCAGCTTGGGCCTGAGTGCGTGTCAGCCTGAGATATTCTTGCTCCAGTCGAAGCATTTTCTGTAGCGGGATGCGCTCAGATCCCATACTGGCTTGTTTGTGCATGGACCTCGACGCCCCTATGGTCAGCTGAACACAAAACCACACAATCAATAACTTGAAGCAGAACAAACCAGAACCAATTTGTTTTAATTTGTTTTTAGAGTTTTTGAGTTTTTATTTTCTCAAAAATACTTAATTTTAGTTTATTTTGTAATAGTTTTAGCATTAGTTTTACTTGTTGTATACAGCATATGGAGTATTTGCGCAGCGTAACGTTATATTTTGTGTAATAAAGTTAGGTAAACTACAATCCAAAACGACTGATCTTTTTTCTTCTGTACAGCCGAATAGTGACGACAAAATAATACTCTTGAAATGAACCCCCAAAGCACATGCATAAAATGAATGGACAAATACGAAAACGAAGGACACTTCCAGCTTAATTCTAAGATAGTTTATAAATGTAAACTATGATTTCAGTTATAGTAGTTATCGTTTTTTAAACGCAATCTTGTACTTATTGTATATCATTAACATTCTTTTTCCTATTTGAGTTTTAGGTAATTTAATTGTTAATTTTTGCGACCTATAATAACCTTGTCGTGGTATTACAGTGAAGCCGAGCATGTCTAAATTCAGACTTGCCTTCATATCCTTTAAAAGTCTGCAGTATAGCCTGGTCGCAAAAGGTGAACCGATGTAGTTGGGGTTCTAATGGAATAATTGTATATTATTGTACATATGTGATCATATAAAAACATATTGCTTGCTGTAAACTGCTTTAAATTGCGTTACGCCCAAAAACTCAGACATTGACCCATTCACCACTGTACACATATTAACAAATTAATTAGGTATTATTATCATTATATTATTATTTTATCTAAATAAAAGGAGCATTAGGGAAGCAGAACGTTGGATGACCTTGGTGCGCTGGAAGCGACTTTCTCCCCTTTTGCAAAAGACAAGTTCTGTTTTTGTTCTTTTGTCTCCTCTCTCCATTTGGTGCATGTCTACTTGGGTAATTCTATTGGACAACTTTAACAGGTTCACTGTACCTTTTTTGGCCCATGTTGGGATTTAGAAGTACTGTTACTAACCTGCTGCTTGAGAAGGCTCTTCTTCTCTCCTTGAGCATTGTACAACAACTTCCTCATGTTATCCAGCTGACTCTCCAGGTTCAGACAGCGAGACTCTGCAGCCGCAAGTTGAGTGACTAATGCTGCACGATAGTAGAACAATGTGGGGATCAATATCGCCATCACGTTTCCTTCGGTGTCCTCATCACTCTCACTCTGACCTTGGTTGCAGGTGGACCGATTATCTGTCACTCTACCCACGTCCGTCTGGCTAGTTGAGGTCCTCTGGGTCATCCTAGTGGTGTGTGGACGTGGTGTGTCCCTCCTTACGGTGCGGCTGCCGGGCTCTCTGCGTTTGTTCTCCAGCTCTAACCTTCTGATCTTCTCCTGGAGATGCCTCAACGCCGACAGGATGGCTGCACCGAGGTAAAGGGAGGGTGGGGAGAGCAGATGTCAATGCGGCCAAGATATTTAAACAGTGTGGCATCATGTTGCAGTAACCATGGAGCTCACTCTGAACACAGTCCGGTGCACCAATGTATTGATGCAGAAATTCTGCTCAGAAAATGTCAAATAACCTGCACTGTTGGTCTCAGGGTAGCCTTTGCTGGGAGATGGAGGTCGACAGGGGTCATGGGTGTCACCTGATGGGTAGTTGCATGGCCGGGGTGCAGGGTATTCCTTATAGGACGGTAATGATTGGCAGTCACCCGCAGCTCTATTGGGAAGTGGCTGCAACTCCTGTAATCATATTAATATTAGGTCGGGAGTCGGGACCAATATCAAGGATAAAGTTACACAACACATTGCATCGTCACAATCGAATAATTTAAACTGGAAACATTTAAATCCCTGCATTATCCGTTCTAAGATGTAAGAAATATCAACAACGAGCACGATTACAATTTACAGAGTCGAAAAGACCCCATTTAGAGTAGACATAATGGATGGAATTAGCTACCTCTCGCGTGGACTCTACAGCAACAGCAGATGTTTTTGACAAAGTCTCCATGAAGTACAATCGTTCCAAGAAACAACACAAATCACAAATGTATTTAAAAAAAACACACACACAGACAGTTGTTCTCTGATGCTAGCTCAGCTTGTGTAGAAAGAAAACAAAAAGCCAAACGTACCAACCCATGGTTTACAAAAGGATAGGAGTGATCTCTATTAAAGCCTACACCGTCAAATGCGGTGCTGAGTATAGTTGCAGATACTTTTCAATGCTCGTTTGAGCGGTATGTCTTGGTCAATAATTCAAACGCACACTTATAGTTTAAAGAAAATGTAGTTTTCATACGAACAGATATTCAGTAATTCAGACAGGCAGTACTTGAAAAAAGAACTACAATGCCCATGATCAGGATGAGTGAAGGAGGAGGCTGGGTTTCCACGTCTTGCCGGGAGTTTTACGGCATGTACTGTTCTGCTGCTAATAGTGGTGGGTGATTTTTTCTTAAATTGTGACAATTCTTTTTTTTTTTGCATTTAGGCATACGTCAATTAAGCACATTTATCGAACGGTGAACACTTTAATACTAGTAGTTGAGAATAGTTTAGTAACAAATGACTACATAACGCTAGCGCTAGCAATTCGAATCGTCAAGCTCGAACAGTAAACGATACAAACCTAATAATGTACCATGCTTTTGCTAGCATTCTATTTACGAGGTCAAGGCATTATTTAATAGTAACACCTTCTATTACAACAGTTATGTAGCCTGCCACGACTTTCCATGCGAAGTAACTAGAAGGATATGGATTTTTCTCATCACAAGCGTTGAGGGAAATTAAGTTTTCAATTGAAACAACAATGTGCCATATTCCTAATAATATTAAAAAACAAGTCAATAAGAAACATAGCATCAAACGTCTAAAAATAAAATAGAGCAATGATTTTCTTCATTATGTCATTCGAGTCGGGCAGTCCTTCACTGAAGCTGCATGCTCCACTGCCTAGAGATGGTGTCTTGCAGTGGATGCGGTGGACTATCCATTAATGGACAGCGACTGGTTCAGCGTCCTCCTTTCTGTCATAGATGTCAGGTTGTCCAACATATACTCAAATATAATCCAAATACATATGTAGAACTTCGTAATAAAACATAACTGTTTCAGTAGTGTTACTGTGACATTGATCTAATTGACACATCCTCGCTATCATCTGCCGCGTTGGATGTGACTAATATTCTTTGTACGAACTCTAAAATTGAAAACATGTTTCTGTTTGATGACCAATTGTTCTTTTTTATTGTGTTTTGTGCAGCAAGGTCTTCAGTCTAGTGTGCACAGCTCTTTTTGTCGTCGTCATGTCTTCAGACAATGCCTTGTAAGTCCGTTAAAAGTATTCTTTCTTTAAAACTGCCTATGAAATAAGCTGTATTGTGATTGTACTGGTCCTTTGATCGATTCATGTTGAATCTCCCAACGTGTTTATATACAGCTCATGTGCATTGCTATGACTTGAATTATTGTTTATCACTCAAGGGATGATGATGACACCTTTAAGATCCTGATTGCTACTGATATTCACCTCGGATACTTGGAGAAAGACGCTATTCGCGGTGGTGACTCCTACGCCACATTTGACGAGATCCTGAAATGTGCCAAGACAAATCAGGTAACCGTAATACTCCCTTATGAGTTATATTGTCCAATTGGTATACATTTAACTCTGTTTATTATTGTGGTTTTATTTTGCAGTGATGTAGAACACATTGTTAACTTTCAACTTAATTCTAGGGTACTAGAACTCAACTCAAAATGTACTTAACTCTCTTGTTTATCCCTGTTGACTGACAGGTGGACTTCATCCTGCTGGGAGGTGATCTCTTCCACGAGAACAAGCCGACACGCCGATGCCTCCACACCTGTATCACTATGCTGAGAAAATACTGCATGGGCGACTCACCCATACACTTCAACATACTCAGTGACCAGACGGTTAATTTTAACACTACACAGTAAGTCCATCTGTGTGTTTACGTCCACGTCCGGTTCAATGCACACCATGTGATGTTTGCCTCCGTGTATTCAGGTTCCCCTGGGTTAACTATCAGGATGAAAATCTAAACATCTCCATTCCCGTGTTTAGCATTCATGGTAATCATGACGACCCGACCGGGGTGAGTCCCCGCCGGTACCGTTTGTATTTGCCTATCAATGCCACGTGATGGCGGCAAAACATTTTTGTCTATAAGACAAGCTTGACTAAAGGAAGCTCCTCCCCACATTTCAACATAGTTTGTTGGCCACACACTGGCGCCGAAGCTTTAATTTGACAGTAGATAAGCGGGAGCTCACTGTTCCCACGAGATTAGCATGTATGTGTGGTCTAATGTGGCGTTGTTCTCTTGAAGGCAGAGGGTTTGTGCGCATTGGATCTGCTCAGTGCATCTGGTCTGGTGAACCACTTCGGTCACTCACAGTCAGTGGAGAAGATCGAGATTAGCCCCATCCTCTTGCAGAAAGGCAACAGCAAGCTGGCCTTATACGGTCTTGGTATGTGCACGTGGGCCATTCCAGACACTTTTTAAAGTCTTGATGGGTTGTGATCATGTGTGTGTGGGTGTAGGTTCTATCCCTGATGAGCGTCTGTACAGGATGTTTGTCAATAATCATGTGACAATGCTGCGTCCCAAAGAAGACCAAGACGAGTGGTTTAACCTGTTTGCCATTCACCAGAACAGGTGTGGAACTGTTTCATTTGTTAAACCTTTGCAATTTAATGAGCAAGCGAACGCTTTCTTTTACACTGTCTTCGATTAATGCCTTTTGTGTAGGGCTTTTATGGAACGTGTTGCGGCCATAAAATTCTGAGCTAATGATTATTTGCTAAAATCAATAAAGTTTAACAACCCAACCCAAGATGCAGGCTCATGATCACCTCCACATGCTGCGTGGACAGTAAGGCGCTAATGTTGTTGTGCTAACGCCTTTTGTTTTAACGGCCTGAAACTAGTTGTTGCTATTAGCTGTACTGTTATCCTACTGTTAACTGGGGAGGGGAGGGCGGGGCGGGGGGGGGGGGGGGGTCCATGCTTGCCTGATTGCTTGCCCACTGCCAGTTGCCATCTACCTCCCAAGAGTTGACACGAGTTTAGCGTCGCTAAATAGCTAAATAGCGTCCGAAATATAACCAGTTGGGGTTCGTGTGCGCATTTATGCTCTTGTCCGCTTCAGCCTGTGTAATTGGAGAAGCGATCGCTACGGTATTTTTGATTTTGTGGAGGTGATCATGATGAGATCACGTTTTATGTCAATAAATCCAAACTATTGTGCAGAACACTTTTATACTTTTATACTGGTGATCGGTCGCCGTTTTAGACAACAGAACTGACAAACTGAGCAATATTACCACTCTTGGCTCCCTCTCATGACGTAGCCAGCTGAGACCGAAAACATAATATAAGCCACGCCCCAAAAAGGGGCGGGGCAATTTGTCGTAAACCTAATCACAACAAAAAAAGCCCTTAAATCACTACAGAGTCTTTTGAGGTGGGCATTTTAGTACTGATGTCATTTTTACATGCAAACCTATTATATAAGTGCCAATGTTAAGCTCATCCAAGTGTCTCTTAAAAGATTCTCCATCCTTAGTTTGTACAATGAATCATTCTGTCTGCATTGCGTATTCGTGTCCAGGAGTAAGCACGGTCCCACAAACTACATCCCTGAGCAGTTCCTGGATGAATTCCTCGACCTGGTGGTGTGGGGTCACGAGCACGAGTGTCTGATAGCGCCGAACAGAAATGAGCAGCAGCTTTTCTACGTAACGCAGCCTGGCAGCTCCGTAGCCACCTCGCTGTCTCCCGGAGAGGCGACCAAGAAGTAACAAAACACACACACGCAATCACTGAAGGCTGTGTTGGAAGGCCGCAGCAGACAAATGGCACTCTTGATGTGTAGACACATCGGGTTGCTGAGGGTGAAAGGGCGCAGAATGAACCTGCAGAAGATCCCCCTAAAGACAGTGCGTCAGTTCTTTATCCAAGACGTGGTGCTCTCTGACTACCAGGACGCGTTCACAGTGGATACGCCCAATGTTATAAAGAAGGTGGAGAACCTTTGCCACGCTAAGGTACTCACCGTCGAATCCAGTAATTCCCAAATGCTAATGTGCCAAGATCATCAGCGGTGCCGCGGGAAATCATCCAATGTCATTTAATTGTTCTGGAAGTTACTTATTCACGATCTCTGCCGGCGACGTATGTCGAAAAAAGTCTGGTGACTCGTATTTTAAAGCACAACTGTAGCCTATATGTAGTGTTTATTGTGAGATTATTGTTTTAATCGGTGTGCTGTGAGATTTTTCTGTTATACAGTAACAGAGCTGGGCATTCCGTCTGTGACTGACGGGACCGTCTATCCGTCACTGACGGATTCCCATTTTGTTGATGGTTGACGAATGATGGGAAGAATTTTAAAATAGATAGATTAAGCATAGACGGAAACCCCTTTATTTAATCCACCATTCATCTGAAGTCCATCATTAGTCTATTTTTCGCGGCGAGGCTTCGATGGCCGCAGCGAGCGCGGGGAGGAAAATAGTGATATGAAAATAGTTGTTGTTGCTTGTGGGAGAGATTTGTGCAAAGGACCAGGCTGTGAACAAGCTTCCAAAGCGCAGTAGTCACTATTTCTTTTCTGTTCAAATATCATCCAACGAAGGGGAGATATTGAAAGTTTAGCCGGACTCGCCGGTGGACGGCTGCTTAAAATTAAATTAGAAATGGACCGGCCTATAGACGGGTACTATTTTTTAACCCCCCGGAACAAAGGCGAATGATGAACGACAGAATTGTACGAATTGACGGATGATGAATAACGGACACTCAATTTTTAGTAAAATGCCCAGCTCTGTACAGTAATACGAACACCTGCCTTGGCTCATTTAAGGTTGGGAAGCACAAATGTAATCCACAATGATGACTTTAAAATCTTACAGCTCGTTGTCACGTCTGTTTGCTGTGATGATTTGCAGGTCAATGAGATGCTAGAACAAGCCGAGAGGGAACGTTTGGGATGTCAGCAGACCCCCGAGAAACCGCTCATCCGCCTCAGGGTTAGTTTGAGCCACTCCAAAAGCCTTGCTTCCACTCCGATTCCTGCCAGATCTGACTTTTGAACCTACTCCTTAGGTGGACTACACCGGCGGATTTGAGACCTTCAACACTTCCCGCTTCAGTCAGAAATATGTGGACCGCGTGGCTAACCCGAAAGACCTCATTCACTTTCTCCGATGTAGAGAGAAAAAGGAGCAAATCAAAGGTCAAACTGAATATTGTACACAGCAGTGTGGCCCACCATTACCCATGTATTTAATTTGATATCATGTTTTCATTATCATCCATTGGTCGATGCATCTTCCATCCATCCATGCAGCCACCCATCCAACCAGCCATCCATTTTCTATTCTCTTTTCTAGATATCTTAAACACAGCACACAATGCCTGCACAGCAAATATGGCTGATGACGGCGTTTAAAAGAAGGTATATAGTGAATATTATAATGAAAAATAAAAAGGCATTTGGGCAAATAACTCCACGAATCAATGCCAGGTATGCTAATGCAGAGTAAATGAACAATAGGTTTTGAAGAAATACTAAAATTATTCAAGGAAATGAAAGGGGTTAAATATTGGTATGAATTTAGGATTTCAAAAAAGTAAAAATGGAATATTCATTTTGTAGTTTGACACCATTATGCAATGCACATTACTGACACCAACAGGCTTGGGTTGGTTACTCATCTTGGCCAACCTTTTTTGTGTCAGTTTGGATGGTGACATGTAGGGATGTCTCTATCCCAATCGCGTCATCGGAAATCGGATCATGTCATTTTCAGCTGATCGGAATCTTTGGAGAAAGATTGGGTTTTAATTTTTTATTTTTATTTTATTTTTTTTTAAGGGCTACAAAGCAATAAAATAATCCAGACGTACACATATATTGTCTTATTTAAAAAAAAAAAAAAAGGATTTAATGTTTAACTTGGTTCAAGCCACTGCTCCACGAGCAATATAAAAGGTATCATGTTGAGATAGTTTTGTTATTAAAAAAAAAAAAAGAAGACTTTGGATGCGCTCTTTTTTTCTCCTTGATACATTGCCGAGGTATCGGATTGGGACTCGGCAGATCCTGAAAATCAGGTGACTCTGACTCGGGTGCAAAAAATAATGTTATCGGGACATCCCTAGTAGCATGCTATATCTGAATGCACTTGTTTTTCCATGTGTTCTTCGTAGATGAGCTTAGTGTTGACTACAGCAGGGTATTAAAAACAACTGCAGTCGAGGGGCTGAGAGTGGAGGACCTGGTGAAGCAGTACTTTGAAGCCACTGAGCAGGTGCAATACACGCGCACACACAGTCCAATGCATCATCTCCTTGCTTAATATGTTTTCAATGTTCCCACAGAAGGTGCAGCTGTCCCTCCTGACAGAACACGGCATGGGCAAAGCCATTCAGGAATTTGTAGACAAAGATGAAAAAGACGCCATCGAGGAGCTGATCACCTACCAGCTCGAGAAGACGCACCGCCTCCTCCAGGACCGGAGTGTAATCACAGAGCAAGAGATCGACGCAGAGGTCAGCGCTTGGCGTTCAAACAGAAAGTGTGTTCAGCAGCAGCAGCAAGCAAGCTCACAAGTGTGTAATTGTCTGTTTCAGATCAAGCGACTCAGAGAGTCCAAAAAGAACACAGCGGAGGAAGAAAATGAAGTCAATGAGGTTTGTGAGCTAAACAATGACAGGCCTGAGAGGTTTACATCCATTGCACCCCTCCGTTCTCTTTTAAGGCGATTAACAGAGCCAAGGCTCACCGCTTGGAGCGTGGAGAAACCTCAATGGACATCAACATGTCAGACCCGCCTAGCGATGTGGATTCTGACCAAGATGTGGCACCTGCCAGAGGAAGAGGACGAGGGGCCAGAGGGCGGGGACGAGGAAGAGGTGAGTCCTCGGCTGATGACGCAAATATGTATTCTAGTTTTGTTGCTTTGCTAGCAACTATAATGTGGCAAAATACATATAGTGAAACCCACCAATTCGTACAGTAGTTTGCCATTTACAAATTCACATCGTAACAATTTTCCAATGTACAAATTTTTGTTCATTTTCTACTTTGTATAACGCCCCAAGATGCAGAAGCCATGGCTCATAACCATTTCGCCTCTTGCTATCGACTGAAATTGACATCAAGTTGCTCAGGGCTCAGATCACGACCAATCATGTCTCAGCTTCAGAAAACACGTGAGCCGTGATTGGTTGTTACCTGAGCAACTGTGATGTCATTTTCAATCTACAGAAGTGACAAAATGGCCGCCCCCTGTTATGTTTTAAATACGTGTGGATTTTGCTGCTTTACTCATATTCCACAAAGTCAATATTAATCAGAAGGCCACGTTTAGACTGGTGAAGGCTAACATATTATTACAAAGAATTTTGGGGGGTTGACTTCCACTTCCACAGGAAGATTTGTTGAAGCAACTGAGAAACTATAATTCGATGTGCTGAATGTGCATGTACTCGTGCATTTCTGGTTTATTTAAAAAATAAATAAATAAATAATCTGTAAGCCGTTAATGTTTAATAATAATATTGACAGGTGCTATACAAATTGATGGATTGTTAAAGTAAAATAAATAGGCAAAGAATTTTGGAGATAGTTACGTGTTTAAATGCTGGAACTTTATTTTGATTTCATAATGATACACTTCCTACCCAGCAGGGGGCACTCAACATATGCACACCAGCCCTGTTCTTACTTACTTGTGAAGCTGTAAAAATGAGTGGTAGTAATTTAGTAAATAAGTAAAGTAACATTATTGACATATAAAAATAAATTGTACTTCAACTCCTAGCATGAGTTTATATTTTTGTGTCTCTATTTAAATAAGATGTGGTGTATTCAGATTGTTGGATAGTTTGAGTAAGAAAACAACAACATTAGATTACAAATGATCTACAATATACTTTTATTTTAAATGGTCTATCATCCAGGTGCTAAAGGCTCTGAGCCAAAATCCTCTGCACGAGGAGCTTCCAAGAAATCCCTGATGACGAGCCAGAGCAGAAGCATCATGCAAGGTGTGTGAGGTTGTGTGTCACAGTTTAAGATGTGTGCGAGTATGTGTGGATGCTCCAAGTGCACCGTTTGACCTCCACCTGCTTCACTGTTCAGCGTTTCAAGCTCCGTCCCAAAGACCCTCTCGGAGCGCATCAGCCACATCCTACGCAGAAGATGATGTAAAGCAAACACTTAAGACACATAGTTTATGCGTCCACTCTTCTGAATATTGTCTTTCCTTCTCACTTTTTCAGCTAACCATTGATGACTCAGATGAAGACGCACCTGTAACAAAAGCTCGGCCCTCCTCCAAGTATGTTTGTTTGGTTTATTTGGGACGCATGTTCAAATTGTTTTAATTCATGATAGGGAAAATGAATGATAAAAAAATTGTAGGTGAGAGTTCTATCATCCAAATTTGAAGAAAAGAATGTAGGTAATACAAAAGGCGCTTCCGTGTTTAAGAGATGGAAAAATGGAAATGTGGTGGAGCCTTGATGCGCTGAGCATGCACAAGCCGACTGTAAACAATTAAAGTTAGGCTACGGATGATTGTGCCTCTAGTAGTTGTTGCTTCTTTTAGGTACTCCGTTCATTCACACCATTGGCTTATAAAGGGCATGTTCTTTTGTGTTTAAGTCTGGAGATTAACTTGGATGCTAATGTTCTATGACGTTGTCACGTGACAGGCTGACTACCAGATTGCGTTCCAATACATTTGCTCACCTAAAAGTGACACAACATGGTGTTTGTTATGTATCACGTCCAAGGAATTGGCCTCACTGTTCCAATACTTTTGGAGGGAAGTGTGTTAGCATATTATCATGTGAAATCGTGCTGATTTAGGCTAATTTTGCCATGCTGCAAACCTCACTCTGTTCACTTTTTATCTACACACCAGTGTTGTAGATTGCATATGGTATTTTAATATTCCGTTTAACAAACTTTGTTTTAGTAAACTGGTTCTGATATTTCTAGAACAGCCTGTTTGGGCTTTAGAACTGTGTTGTGTCTCTCCGAGTTAAACCTGAATCATTTTGGTCAATGCCAAGTAGCCCATTCTATAATGTATTATTACTTCAAGTCTGAATGTTGTTGATAAAAAATTCAGATCCATCAACTTGGTTGAATTTAACTCTATAAATCATCTCCGTTCTTTATTTTTTTTTGTCTGCCCAAGCCACTTATTCCAAACCTTAGATCTTAAACAGTCCTCTCTCAAACATCTCCAGTTGGTCGCTCGCCTCCTAACTGGAGCTCGGAAGATGGAGCACATAACACCAATTCTGGCCTCCCTTCACTGTCTCCCAGTGCATTTTAGGGTTCAATTTAAGATGCTTCTATTTGTTTATAAGTCATTAAATGGTCTCGCCCCGGTGTACCTTTCCGAGCTCCTCCACTCCTACGCACCTTCCCGCAGCCTCTGGTCTGCGGACCAGGCGCCGCTCGAGGTGCCGAGGACTAAGCACAGCCTCAGAGGGGATTGAGCCTTTTCTGTTGCTGGTACTTCCCTTTGGAATGATCTTCCATAGATTGTAAGGCAAGCGCCCTCTCTGTCCATTTTTAAAACCCGTTTAAAAACACATTTCTATTTGTTGGCTTTTGATCCCACCTAAGACTGACAACATTTCGGCTGTTTTCCCGTGTCTATTGTATATAGTGTTTTGTGTTAATTTATTGATTTCACTTGTTGTATAATGGCTATTTTGTTGTTGTATGTAAAGTGCATTGTTGTAGCTGTAGCTGTTGTGAAATGCGCTGTATAAATAAATTTGTATTCTATTGTATTAAACAGTTGGTTAAAATCAGTGTCTCCTTTGAATCAACCCAGGACCGCGTCAACGTCGTTATTCTTGCGGCAGAGCTCTCAGAGCCAGATGTCCAAAGGAGTAACTTTTGATGACAGTGATGATGAGGTAAACCGTGTTCTACATTTCGTTTTATTATACAGTATACCTCTCGTCTCATGTCAATAAACTTTGCCTTTCCCATTTTCCCACCATCAGTTGTTTATCCCTGTTTTTGTTTTTCCCCTCAATCCAGGATGATCCCTTTAAAGGCCCAGCCCGGCGTGCAAGGAGATAACTACAGCTGCTTCCCACATAAAAGCCCATGTTCTTAATGTTGATTGGCCACAGACTAATGCTGCTCTGCATCTATGTTGTTCTGAGTGCCTCTAAGGTGCATGTCAAGGTTTCCTACTGCTACACAATTACAATGCCATTGTATCATTAAGTAAAATCATTTCAATCTCGTAATTACATCGCTTTTAATGAGTAGATAAAGCAGGAAATATTCTGTAATTAAAATGTTGCACATAAACTTGGATTTATGTTTTTTTTTTTTTTTTTTTTTTTTTTTCAAAATTCAAAACAGTGGGCATTAAATACACGGATGTCCCTGCAGAGAAAAATGTTATGAGACTGAAAATTGAGCTACAGTCAGTGGCTGCAGTCACCAGGTTTTACAGTGTGAAATCTGACCCCGGATAATTGTTTGGCTCCTTTATTGTTCATAGTTTATATAGAGGACTACCCCATTGTGACCATTGGGTCAGGGCGTTAGAATGGGAACCAAATAGAACAAAAAATATCCAAGTTCTTCTATGTTTTCCATCCATCCATCCATCCATTATCTATACCGCTTATCCTCACAAGGGTCGCGGGGCATGCTGGAGCCTATCCCATCTGTCTTCGGGCAGTAGGCGGGGGACACCCCGAATTGGTTGCCAGCCAATCGCAGGGCACACAGAGACAAACATCCGCACTCACAATCACACCTAGGGGCAATTTAGAGTGTCCAATTAACCTACCATGCATGTTTTTGGAATGTGGGAGGAAACCGGAGTACCCGGAGAAAACCCACGCAAGCACGGGGAGAACATGCAAACTCCACACAGGGAAGCCGGAGCCAGGATCGAACCCACGACCTCTGAACTGTGAGGCGGACGTGCCCTTCTATGTTATATATATATTTTTTTTCCTGATGACCATTCTACTTTCAGTCGTATCTCAAATCCTGATAGTGTAAAGCAGCTAATAGCAAGTAATATTACTTTTTTATTTTATTGTGAGAACATTAAACATCTAAAATGTAAAAATAAAAACATAAAAATAATAAAACTGAAAGTAATAGGTAAGTTAGGTACCTAATGAAGTGTCTAGTGAGTATTTATTGCAGAAGTCTTTATTACTCACATATTTACACAAATATACAAATAGTGAGATATGTACAGCAACAATTATCTCATAGCAACATACATTTAATTATTTATCTTACAGTTTGTCTTATTTAACCACCACGTTCTATGATTTTACTATAATTTTATGCATACAAGAGGAACGGTGACTTTAAACTTTTAGGTGCACAAACATCAAGAAATGTCTGAGAGGACATTATGAATATACTGTAAGCCTAGCGTGAGTTTAGGCTTCAGTGAACTCAAATCTATCAACTTGAATTATTTACACAGTCACATATAAGGTAATGTCCAGTAATTCTCAATTTTGACTTAAAGTGCTCGGTTGATTATGTGCTAAAACGATGCATAACCCCTTTTTTGATGACTAACTGAATCAGTGCCATCAATGATTCAATGAGTGCAATAATAAAGACATTAGCCTGAATTGTTATAACGATGTGAGACTTTGTATCATCTCATTGCTAGTGCATATCATAATCAGAGAACATACTGTAAATAAGTTTAAAAAAAAAAGATAAAGGTCATTCTAGCATTTGAGGACATTTGTTTAGATTGTAGTCTTCCTGAGACAAAATGTATTAGCTAGCAAAAGTGATTGCTAAACAATGAAAGTATGAAATAGCTCTTAAGAATCCCCAAAATAGTAATAGCTCTTAAGAATCCCCAAAATAGTAATTTTTTCCCCTCATCTTTGCCTCTTTGATGACCAACTTGCAAATCAACTTTAACTAATAAAAAGGTTTTACGTACGCTTTTTTCGGGTATGGTTTTGGGAATGGTTTTGTCACTATTGTAATTGTTAAAACATTTTGTTTTGTCACAGACATATTTAAACTTTTTGTAATTATCCCCCGAAGTTATGTCAACATACAGATACTGTACAACTACAACCTCTCCAGATGAAGAGGTAAAACGTGACCTAAGGTAGGTACCATCTCCTAGTTGACATGTTTATATTTTCTTTGTTTTCAGCTGTAATCGATTTTGTCACAAAAAACAATACAACTTTATTACTAATATTATTATTAGAAAACCACATTATTAAAGTTTGTCTTTTTCCCCATCCCATTACGTTTTTTCCTGGCCAGTTAGTATAGCAGCTAACTCAACTAGCATGTACTATTGAGCCAAAACGCTTAACATTAGCATTAGCATTGTGTGTGTAGAGTAGTAGTGAAAATACTAATAGGTTATGATTTTTTTTTTATTGTGAAAGACTATAAAACAATATTTGTAAATGTTTTTCAAGTGCCTGCATTTAACAGGCACCTTTAACAAGTTGGCGGGAAGCCAAACAAAATATGATTTGACAAATGTCCCATTACTGTATATGGTTTAATACCTGTTTTTCTTGATGGGGGGGAAATGAAAGGGAATAGTCAGTTTTTTAAAATTCTCTGTGCCTAATTGCCACCATTTTTGGAATGACCCTTAAGACTATTCAGTACGCCTACCTTGAATGCTTGGATGAAATCTTTGCAGACATTTACCTGACATTTATTGCTGTGTTTTGCGCAGTAAAAAAAAGTCTGCTCTGAAAATCCCATGCAGCCCAGTGAAGTATCAATTCACTTGCCCCAAGATAAACAATAACCAGAAATAAGCATGAATTTATGTGCTCCAATTCTTCCTCATTGCGGTGTTGCATAAGTTCGTCTCTATCCATTTGAAAACCACATCTTCACCTGTGGTTTTGTCTCGCTGTAGCATGTCAGCGTGGAGATCGTCATGGATTTTTCTGTAGGGTAAAATAATAATGACCAACTTCGTATTGAGAAGCACACATGCGAAACATACGAAAAGTTTTCATTCACTTTCAATAGGTTCTGATGTATCTTTTTTTCACCTATGCCAGTGACGGTCGTGACAGTAAGGATAATCAAATGCTCTTCACAGAAGGTACTGTGAAACTAAACTGCATACCAACCCGTTGCCATTCATACAACCGAATAATAGGTTTGTGCCCAATTAAACAGGCCCGATTACCCACTTTTGAGTAAACTGACACGAGTTCATAGGTATGTTCTTACTCTGACATTTTTGTTTGGTGGTGTCTCGTGAGATTTTTTTCCTAATGTAAAAGATTTGCTTTAGATCATCAAAGTTTGGGAAACTTGAAATAAGGTGCAAAATAGAAATGGTGTACAGAAACGTAGTAGTTGTGCACAAAACATAATCCAATTTCTTTAATATTGCAAATTGCTTTGATAATATATTTGACAGTCTCAATCGAAACTCATACCTTCCTGATTACCATATTATCCGTTATGTTTTACTATCTTTGATTGGATCTCAGATTGTGTAAATAAAACCCAAATTAGATCACAAATTGCACAATATAAATATAAATATTTTAAAATGATCAATTTTCTTTTGAACACCTTCATGCAGATACTTGGTGCTGAGTTGCACGCTTTACCTCGATGACGGTGTGAATCCAATTGAGCATCTCCTCTACGTTACAGTAGACACCAGGACGCCTCTCCCTGGCACAGCCTACGCCCCAGCTCACCACTCCAATCAAGTACCATTTGGATGAAGTGAAGTGCACCAACGGCCCACCGCTGTCGCCCTGAGATGCATAAGCAGTGCGCACGTTTGAACTCACAACAAAAAAAAGTTCCTATTACATGTGTTCTCATGCTGCGGTTACCTGACATGCATCCACTTTCCCCTCCAGAAAGCCAGCACAGATCATCCTATCGGTGATGGCACTGCCATACACGGTGGGGCTGGCACACTTGGCCCTTTCAATGAGAGGGATGTTGGCTTTCTGCAGCGATGGAGAGATGTTTCCTGAAGACAACATGAGTGTATCCAATATGAGCCATGAGAACACTCTGCATGTCTGTTTTTTTTTTAATGTCATCATAATAATGATGAAGTCGTTCACCGTTTTCCTCCAGGTAGCCCCAACCGGTCACCACCATTGAGGCTGAAGGAGAAAGGCCAATGCCTTTTGGAGGAAGACAAACTGGCATCCGGCTCACTGGAACACATCGGAAATGTATTCATGAAGAAATGTAAGATTAAAGTTCCTAATTGTTGATTTACTCCAATAGAATTGATTGTTTTAAGGGGGGTGTTAATATGTGATCAGCTGGCCCAGGTGCCACGCTGACGAATCAGGAAAAGTGCTGAGTGCAAAAACGAACTGCTCTCCATATGTCAAAATGTATTTCTGCGCTTAAAGGGGAAGTCAATCCAAACATATTTTTTTCAAGAATATGTTCTATTCAGGCCCACTAGTTGAAACAAGGCATTCTGATAAATATTGCGTTTGTGCAATAAGAGTTAATCCACCCGTTTTCAATTATCTCTGGAGGCATCCGTTTTGTCACTTCTGTCGACTGAAAATGAAATCACAGTTCCTCAGGGTTCAGGTAACGACCAATCACATCTCACCTGTTTTCTAAAGCGGAGCTATGATTGGTCATTATTTGAGCCCTGAGGGTGTGTGATGTCATTTTCAGTCAACAGAAGTGACAAAATGGCCGCTCTCTGAGATGACTAACAACGGGTGGATTTTGCTGCTTAACTCAAATTCCGCAAACGCAATATTAATCACAATGCTGTGTTTCATCTAGTGGGCCTGCTTAAAACATATTCTTGAAAGAAATATGTTTGGGTTGACTTGCCCTTTAAGTTAAAAAAAACAGAAAAACAAAAAAAAAAAACTAAATTGCTGTTAGACCACTCTAGTTCTCAGTGGCTCAAACTCAAATCAAGTGTGTCTACTTCCTGTTTCTTGCTAAAATCCTGACTGAAATTGCAAATTGTATTCACTTTTGAAAACATTCAGTAATTGCGACCATTTTGTTTGTCATTAAACAGCTGTGTGAAATAAATTGAACAACAAAATATGTTTTATTGACTTCTGGTTTCCTGCTATTGATCCATCAATTTGTTACAGTTGTTGTATTGGATCTCATTAGATCAAGGTTGGGGGATAGTAAGGCCCCTTCCGATCACTAATGTGGCCCATCGAAAATTTACATTTTTAAGATTCCAGTAATAAATATTGTTCAAATTTTTAAGTTCTTTTTGATTCATTAATTTGAATAAATCATTGATTAACTTATTTATTGTAAATAATACAATAAAAATATTAGTAAAAGAAAAAAATAATTGGAAATATGTTTCACAAATTTAAAATAATTATAATAAAATTAATTAAAGCATATGTATTATTAAAAAAAAGAGAATTATTTTGTATTAAATCAAACCATTTCACGTATAAACCTTTTACATACATTTTATAACCTCGTCTGTTGCGCAAATGTTTGCCCACATTATCCACACATTACCTGCATTAAATGGTGCAGGTGTATCTAATGTTATGGCCTGTCAGACATGGCATTCGATCCAAGGGGTGCATGAATATATTTGCCACTTGAGGGCAGCCATATACAATCATCATGTTGGAGGGAACTTTTTGTTGTTGTTGCCATTTACAGTTTGCACTTACCTCCCACTTTGATTGGACTGGCGAGTCTCATGAGTGCTATATCATAATCATTGCGAGATGGGTCATAGTTGCCGTTCAGGATGATTCTGTCAACAGAGGAACCTCCCAGGGTGTTCATGTAGGTCCGGCCCGACACCACTTTCCAGCGACTTAGCTCCTTTTTACTGCTGCAGGGCCCACAAGGAAACGAGGAAGAGCTGACGTGAGTGTGACGACAACAGGGGCATGACATCCACAAATATCAAATGACAGCAAAGGCACTGACCCAGCGAAGCAGTGAGCTGCGGTGATCACCCAACGTGGCGACACTAGGGAGCCTCCACATGTGTGCTGGCCGCCCTGCTGCAGGCTCACCTGCCATGGCCAATCCTCTATGGTAGCATCCGTACCCCCAACAATGCGATTCTGAGGGTCCCCCTCACCACAGTCTGACAGGAAAACATTACACTTTTCACCACAATGTCGGATTCACTCCGAAGTGGCAAAAACAATCTTTCTGCAATGGTGCCACTAGCAAACAAACCCTTACATTTGACCAAGGCAGAGTGATTGAGAAAACAGGGATGATCGAATGATGATTTTAGCCTTCTTATCTGACGCCATAGTTTCAATGTGTGAAGTGTCATTCGAAAAGATGTTAAGTCATTTTTTTCAAGGCAAACATAATTTACATTTCTACTGGAAAATTGTTGAAAAATAGATTATGGTGGTAATTCAGATATTCAATGCTTAACATGATCATTGAGGAACTGGCTAATATTTTGATTATTGTAGTCAAATATTATACTTATGTTTCATTATACTGTATTTCTCCATTATTCTACTTGCATTTCTTTGCTGACTGGCTAGGGAAAATAACATGCTTTATACTTTATACACCTATAGCCCCATATGAGGTGTGTAATGCTCATTATGAACACCCAACCAAATTGTGTACTTACTTACAATTTACCAATAATTAAGACATTAACTGTGCTCTGACAGGTTGAACTAGTTTCTTTTAATCCATGAACTCTTTTTGGATAATAATGACTCACAAGATGCGCTCATTCATGTGTTTACTAAAGGCTTTGCAGTCATTAGCTGCATGTATGGGCCTGTTAGTCAAACCAGTTACACAATCGTGTCCTCTAGCCCCTGTAAGTTGCCATTCTGTTAAAAAAAAAAGCTATAAACATCAGTAGTTTCTGTAACTACATTTCTAAAAATAGTACCAACCTGAACAGGATAAAGAAACCACAGCTCCGGATCTGCATGCACTCCTATAGGAGGGAGAAAAATTCTTAGAAGCTATAATTCAACCACACAATGAGTCATACTATATGTTGACTAAAATTGCTTACATAAACATGTTTGTACAATATGGTACTTTGGTTCAACTAAAATAAGCTGTCAAATCATTGAGGATCATAAGCTTAGAGAAGAAACGGAACAAAAAGTGGGGAACTGTTAGGGTCTTGAGAACAGAAACTTGTTGCGTGACACACAGTTAGGGGGAAATCAGCAGAAAGTCAAACACTAAAGGAAGGAACAGTGCTGAAAATAAAACTAGAAATATGGTTTTGAGGTGCAAAAAGGGAGTATTGGTTCCTGTTTTGGTTTAATGACTGTTTCAAAAGCACATTGTAAAACATTTAAGAGCCACCTCTTCGTACGGTCTTGGTTGGCTTGTTTGTGTTTTCGGATGATAGCATTCACACAAAACTCTTCATGTAATCAAGACGTTTTGGACAATTCTACAGTTCCAACTTCAGGGATACTCGAGTTCAGGGAAGGCAAGTTTATGTGATGTTCCACCATGACTGTAACCCAGTACACAATGCAGCCCATCCATTTTCTGTACAGCTAACCTGTTCAGAGTCCTGGCAATTGCTGGAGCCTATGCCAGCTGAGGGGTAAAATGTGGACTACACTTAGGACTGTTTGCCAGTTAATCACAGGGCAATTGTGACCAGCATATTGCAAACTCTAAAATTGTTGCTGTTGGTTTGGAAAAACTCAAGCCAATCAAAGAACTCTTGGATTAACAAGCAGAGATTGTGAGCCTGCCCTCACTGATTCTCATCTTGACAAAATATTCCGTTGTCAACTCCTGTAGGTGTACCAATGCCTGTTCATGACGTGTTTCACTCACCGATCAACTGTAGCTTGGTGAAGAGGTGTGTTTCCTGTCCCCGACCTTAGTGCGGCAAACGGTCCAGATTTCAGGCTAGATAATAACGTGTTTACCGGCACATTGGTGCTACGAGGATTACTGCCAACGGGAAAAGGACACTACATTAGGGATCAGATATGTGATGACTCAAAGTATTCTGACACTGTTCCTGAAAAACTGACTTGGTATATCCCAGTTGTGTGCACGCCGTCTGTGTGTGCTTCTCGGTCCAGCCTTCGCTACACACGCTCCTCCACCCTGAGCTGGGATTGTACACCTGAAGGACGTTCTGACGGGTCATGAGGTGGACTGCGGAGGTATGATCAAAGGAGATCTTTTTTCTCCTCTTAACGTTGAGGTGACAGACAAGCAAATATGGAGGTGGTTCCTTGGCTTTACCTGGAAAGGTCGTGTTGACCTTGAGGCTTGACAAGCACGTTTGTTCATCTTCTCCTCCTGTGCAATCGTTTATTCCATCGCACGCTTTATCTAGGGGGATGAACTTAAACGACTTTGTGCAGAAGAAGTACTTGCTGTCGATCAGCTGCTTTACTGAAAGGAAGAAGGGATTCATATCGAAAGCAAAGCTCGTTAAAAGGATGACTTGATCTGATGATGTGATGACAAACAGCCCCTTTTCCATTAAGCGATCCAGTTCAGTTCAAGTCGTGAAGGGGAGAAAACGACTGATGTGTTTGTACCACTTTTTGGCACCTTCCCATTGCGGTATCAGTTCATAGTCTAGGCTGACCCCAGTTGTGGCATAACTACATAAACACATTACTCCTAGGTTATGGCTGGCGAGCTGTCAACTAAAGGAGCTCCTAATTTAAGGGTCACTTCTTGAGGAGGGTGGATGAGCAACCAGGAGAACTAAAAATAGAATCTATCAATAGAGGCCCACAAACTGGCCCTCTGCCATCAAAGAAGACCTCATCAGTGGATCCGGTGGATCCGGTGGATCCGGTGGAAGAGGTGGCACCTCAGCAACCCAATGACTGTGAAGACAAAGGAAGGCTGCAGCAGTCCTTCAATTGTCTGTGGTCATCAGCCATTGGATCTGATTTGAGAGTAGTCAAGACTGTGGCTTTCTCTGGGTGCAGCAATTTCTCCACGTTAATCAGAGTCTCGCACAGGCATCTCTAAAGAGATTCCCTTGGAATTAAATGGAGACCGTCATCTTTGACTTGAATCGTAGCCTTTAAGTACTTTACTGAAAGGATGGCGCTACACCACAGACTGTTGACCAACAGAGAATCATTATTCATCATCTGTAGTCCCTTATGCAGTGACCATCTTCCATCTGGCTTGCTGTCTCACGAATAAGGTACAGATGCAGGATGGGGGTTGACGCTGGAATTTGCAGACTTTTACTATAATGTCAGTTTCGGGATTTGTATAAAGGGGGCAGGTGAATCTTGGCTCTAATGTTACACCTCTGGTCTGGCAGTCTGCAGTGCGCAAGTGGCTAGTGACCCAGGAACAGGACCCACTATTCAATTTTACTTTGTTACCATGGTTCCATCCTTTGTTGAATGTACAGTATCTCTTTCCGACATGTACCATAGTGAGTTGAAGTAAACTGTATCACTTGCTGGAAAAATGGCAAGAAAAATGAATGTGTCAGTGTCCTATTTTTTAAAAGCATGAGAGATCCGTGACTCACTAAAATATCCCGCGGTGACCAGGATCCCCAGCAACACCACCACTGCTGCAATAGTCAACAACACCTTCTTCGTCTTTGACGCCTTCTCTTTCTGAGTCTTTGGAGCCGTCATGGGCCTTCTATGGCGACCTGGCCGTGGAACCACTGCAAGTGAGGCGAGAGACAAACAACAAACAATAACGCAAATATCCCTGAATTTCGACAGTGCGGCAGTGAGTCACCTTACCTACGTGCTTTGGGTTCAACGGTCTTGTGCTTTCTTCAGGTGACGGAGTGGTCTGACAATGGAACAGCAACAAATGATGAGCACAAGTAAACAAAATGCTGTGTATGGGTGTGTTGAACTTGGGCGCAACCGTATAATCAGTCCTTTGCTATTATCGAAGCACTGATGATTTCAGCAGCTATTTGTTTTCAAATGGACGTACATTTACTACTGCAATCAGTTTATCAATTCGGAGTTTTGTTCTTGTCCCTATTCTGTATCGTTATTGATTTTTTGTTTGAAATTTGTGGCACTCCAACCCCTCCAAGCTGCCATCAAAAATCAAAACTAAATCATTGCCGTACAACTCTTCCCCCAAACCACTCACCTCTTTAACAACCAGACAACTTCACTTATTTTTTCCTTTTTCACTTCCTGTAGTTTTAATGTATTGCCAAGTGAACCGATGAATCTTTTCCAATGTAGTGAATAAAAAATTTATGAGATACTTTTCATGGCCACAAGAGTAGGCTCAGAGATATTTGTTAAGTTACATTCACATCCCACATGGAAGTGATGGTTGCTCTGATGAGTTCAGGCCGTTTCCGTACGGTCGTCCATATGCGGCTCTATAAATGTGCAGAAGGGTGAGGGCTAGGGTCTATTCTGGCAGCATCACCTTTGTGAAACCTCTTTTCAAAAAGCAACTAGTATCGCAGAGATAGAACACGACAACCCTCTGGCAAGATATCATATGTCCTAGTTGCATAATTGTTGGTAACAGTTAGTTTTGAGTGTAGGATCAGTTCCACAGATGAGATGCCAGCATTTACTATTAGTGGTTCATAGGATTCATATTTTTCAAATGGTTCCAGCAAAAGTTCAGTTAAACTGAAAACCATTTTATTATTTCACAGACCATCCCCGCAATTGGATTTATTTGTTTGTATTCTGTGAATATTCTGTTGTTGGTGGACATTACATACACATATGGGTCTTAGCATTAGGTACACCTGCACAAGCTAATGAGATGTAATGCAAGAGCTATACCGATTGTTTTGGAATGTTGTGGATTTCACAGGATCTTGAAACCTTGTCGTTTTGATTGTTATTGTTATTTGTTATTATTATCTCAATGATTGTTATTTCAAGGGGCGGTACTCTCTATGTTCGTGATAAAGAAAATCACTTCTTCTAAAAACTCCATTCCAATTGAATTATTTTACTGAGACAGATGTGCATCTTACCCTTTTAGTTGATAGCCATCAACTTGTCCATTTAGCCATACATTTCCCATATCAATTATCTTTGCAATAGCTCTAGTCTATTCCATCAGATTTCAGGCCATGGTTCTACTGCTTTATGGCGAGTATGCATAAGGTTTAAATCCACAAATATGGCTCCTTGCCCCCCAAATGGGCTTCAGTAGCCTCGAGGTAGCTTCTGACGCAGACTGGATTTTTCCATGCATGTATCTAAAACTCATATTAGGTATATTTTTAGTGATTCCTGAAATATACAATAATAAGTGTCACACAACATGTATCTAAAACTCATATTAGGTATATTTTTGTGATTCCTGAATTATACAATAATAAGTGTCACACACTGTCAGAAACAGGACTACATGAGGAGCCAATTTGTCTCAATGTACACTAATATGCTCATACAGCTAATTATCAAACTATAATGTAACCCATTGTAGCTTACGCCATAAAAGTACAGGTGTTGCCTATGAAAAGACTCGAGGGGTCCAGTACCATTCAGGTTACCACCATAGTGACAACAACATTGCAACTTGATAGGTGCAATAATGCACATCGTCTTTAAGATAATATGGTGCAGATCTCTGGCCCTGATTGAAGCCTATACAACATGTCACATGCCATTATTTTTTTCCGAAAGCCCTTTTGTGATTTTTTTTTTCTTTCATTTGACGAGGTGCACTAGCAGAACAGCACCTTGTTTGAACAAAAGGCTTAATGCGTTAAAGCCTCTGCTTAACCTAGATTGACAGTCCAGGGTATACCCCGCCTCTCACCAAAGTCTGCACAGGCTCAATCTCACTTGTGACCCTAATGGGGATGAACACTTCAAAGAAAAAAAAAAAAACTGATGGAAAGATATTTTCTTGAAAATTACAACCATAATCTAATTCATGTATGTATGTTCCATTGACACTCTGTTGATGGTGCATGACATTGTTTATATTAGTCATATCAACAACGAAATGAAAACATAATTTGTCATTTGAAGGCAGAGATGATGACTCATGAATGTCTTAGTTTTTAGATGGGCTGACTTGTATGTAGTTCACATTTTAAGTCTTCATGTGTTTGTGAATTAGAGGAGTCTTTAGGGATTACAAGTGAAACAGGTGAAACAGCATTGCCTTTGAAATATTTTTGTGTCTGTGTGCACTATTAGTTTCTTGTTGGTCTCTTTTTTGGTCCCCCGGACTGGATGGAATCTCCAACTGTCGTTTGGTTATATCTGATCAAGCTCAGACACTTTCAGGTGCACATTAATTTATATTTTCTAATTCATTAATTAATACCTTTTTAATTAACTAACTAAAAAGGCATTATATGAAAACCTCTAAGAAAACATAGTCACCAGGGGTGTCAAGAAAACCAATTTAGCGGTAAATCAGAAAATCAGTTTTGATTAACAGAACCAAATAAAATGGTTAGATTTAAATGTACCATCTTTGAATCGTATTGTTCCCCATGTATTAAGATCTGCATCGAACTGTCTTTTATGAGAGATGCACACCAGGTATAAATTGGTTTGATGTTGCTGAGTTGTTTCTTTGAATTTAATTACCTTAAATAGTTTGGTATTCAGAGAGCATTTATATATTGTTACATATTATTAAACATGAGAAAAGCTACAACCTTGCCACATCAAATTGAATCGTAATCCCTCTGAATTTAACCAAATCGAATCATGTACCGTTCTTAAATCGTATCGTACCCCATTTATCAAGATAAGTATCAAATCGTCTTTAATCGGAGAGATGCACACCCCAAACAATGGCGAAAGACTGCCATGTGTTTTGTAAAAGAAAAATGTGCCATTCGCACACCTTTACTAAAAGACAAATTTCAGACATCTGTGTTGAGTAACATAAAAAGGCATCACATGCAAACTTCTACATAAACCACTCAATGCAGCCGACTGAAACACCATTAAAACTGCTTACTAGAGGAAAGTACGTGTTTAGAAGCATTAAAAAGGACCCATATGGAAACCTCTGATAAAACATAACTCATGACTAAAAATTTTGTGGCGGGTAAATGGTATCTTGAACCACTGTGAACCAGTATTTGCAGTTTAGAGTCGATGTTAGAGACTGCAGCGCACAAAAACCATCAGCACTTTTGTGGTTTTTCGTGTTTGTGAGCAAACCGGTTGATAAAGATAAATACTATTGATTTTAGTCCACAAATTTCCACTTTTAGCTTTATACTCACCCACATGATGCAAATACCAGTCTATCCTAAATCCAGATGACCACTGCCCACAAAACCTCCCTTGGAGATAGCAGCTAGCTTCAACTCCAAAGACCTGATGACTTGATTTTGTGTCCCCCCTCTCTCTCTGGACCTCCTTCACGTTGTCTTTCTACAGCACTGTAACACAATTCCGCTGGAAGGGCGTCTGACTTGGGCCTCTCTGCAACCTCAGGCCTGTCATAAAGTTTTGTGTAGCGTTGGGTTTCGAAGCGTCACCGATTCAGAAAGAGAGAGACCTGTGACCGAGCCCTGCCTGCGAACTAAACAAAAACTATTCCAGGTAACCTGACACTTGAAGCCGCTTCTCTCAATCCCTACCTGTGCGCCTTTCTCACTTAAGTCCCTCCCACACAATCCACCCACTCCAAACCTTTCATACCGTCCCAGCACGCTGGACAAATTGCTTTCTGTTCCCCTTTGTCTTCTTCGTACCTCATCCTCCAGAGCCTACTTTTCTGAACTGTAGCCAAACATTCAACCACATAGCTGTTTCTCACATACGAGCACACCTTCACCAATGGGTGCACACTTATTGGCATTATGGATGTCCCCCGACTTGCCCCAAATGCCCAATGTCTACTGTCAATGACCCAAAATCATACCATGAACTAAACCCACATCAAAACCTTCAATGAGTGAAAAGGGGAAAAAAGCAATCTGCACATGATTCTCTCTAGGATACATCAACTCTCTCACACATTCAAAACGTCACACCTGTTTTCTTGCCTGAATTGTTTTGACTGTCAAATCAGCTGGTATCAAATGTATGACTCATAGCGCTTGCCACGTCTCACAGCATGTTCAACACGACGACTGCAATCATGGCGCTGGAAATAAGCTTCCAACATTAAGTAATGAGAACAATTTCCTAAGTATCCCTCTACAAAGATAATGCAAAGAGATATTTCACAATATGTATATTGATGTGGTTTTAGTTTGCGGTGGAGTAAATGTTTAAATAATAGAGTAACCAAAACATTGGATTGTCATTATGATGAAGTGCAGCTCTTACCCATACAACTCTGTATTGTTGATGGTCACCTCAAAATGGCACTGCATATTGTGCATCCTAGAATACTAAGAGTCAATGTGGCAAATAGTAAAGATCACTTTAGATGGTGCAAGTGTACTTCCTGATTAAGTATAGAATTCAAGAGACAGCAACTTTTGGATTTCACATTTAATAACTAATGATCACCAACATTTGTGCTGCATTACAGAAAACTGGAGCCCCTCAGTTTAGGAAAAGTGCACTGGAACATGACACGAGGCAAATTGATGCAATGTAACTCCTTAAAGAAGAAGTCAATCCAAATGTTTTTTTTTTCAAGAGTATGTTCTATGCAGGCCCATCATGGCTCAGCTTCAGAAAACAGGTGAGCTCTGATTGGTCGTTACCTGAGCCCTGAGCAACTGTGATGTCATTTTCGGTCGACAGAAGTCACAAAATGGCCGCCCGGTGAGATGTCTAAAAACGGGTGCATTTTGCTGCTCAACTGCCCATAAACACAATATTAATCAGAATGCCTTGTTTAAACTAGTGGGCCTACAGAACATATTCTTGAAAAAACATAGTTGGGGTTGACTTCGACTTTAGAATATAACAATCTGACGTCACACAATAAGCATATCAAGGCCGTCATCCATGTTTTGTAATTTCTTCCACTTTGAGGCCAAAGTGCAAAAGGAGTATTTCCTACTTCCTGAAGTCTTAAATGCAGCATTTCTCCTTCAGTAACCCTTACAAAGTGCTGTGTTAGCTAGGTCAACATCGACAACAGAGGTAATGGAAGAAAAATAAAACAGACTTGTGTGTGAGAGAAGAACTGATAAGAGCTGAAGAGAAAGTTGCTGTCATAAACAGGAGCTGTGTTGAGCTTCTTTACCAGAACTATTAAAGTCAGTGTACCTTTACACTCAAGTCCAACTTAACGGACGTTGCGAGTAGATAGACTCATGGGGTGCTTTGAATTGATTTTCTGATAAACAGAATGCAGTTAAGCCATTTTACAGCCTACAATAGACACATGACGTGACTGTGTTCAGTGTGTCAAGGTTGTTAACCTCCAGTGAACTTTTGGAGTGTTTTTAGAGATGGAATTTTTCAGTAGTGCTTATGTCTTAAAGTCACAATTTTGGCGCTTGTTAAAATAAATAGTTGTTTTTTTTTAATGTTTCGCGAGTCTCAGTGGAGGTGCAGCATCTTAAAAAAATGTTAAACCTGCTTCGCTAACTTCAGCAAACTTCAGGAAAGTCTCAGCAGTATGTTAAAGATAAATAATTTTAAACCTGCTTCACATTTTTCAAACATGCCCAGCTAATTATAACAAATGCAGTTGCTAAGAAAATAAAATAAAATAACAAAAAAATACAGAAAGCAACATTTTTAATCTTGTTCAGTTAACATCAGGGGGGACATGGCAGCTAAACATAGAAAAACACATTTTTAGACTCGCTGGGCTAACTTCAGAGTAGGTGCAGCACGTTAAAAAAAGTCAAGAAAAGTTGTTATTTTGAAACTTGCTCAACTAACTTCATGGGAGGTGCAGCAGTCAACCTTTACAAAATCTAAACTAAACTAATATAACAACATACTAATTACCTATAAGTTAAACTCTTAGTGAAAATAATGAAATTGATTGATTCTTAGTTATTCAAAGGACGAGAAAAACACAAAACTCCATAAAAGGAATGAATGCAGATATTAAATAAACACACTATGTTGAGACTTAATATTCACAAAGGTCTGCCTATATGTTCTTTAAGTTGTTGCTAAAATTTGATTATTCAGAGTTAGTGTATGAATAAAAGTTCTTTATTAATATTTTTTAACAGCTCTTAAATATGTTTGAACATTTTTTTGCAGTATACAGTACCTTAAGAGAAAAAAAAGGATTCTGACTGTTTCCTCAATTTATTAAAGGAGTAATCATGTTCTGAACTACACTGTTGATGCAAACACACTTGCATCAAAACTTTCAAATAAAAGAAATCATATAACCTCTGATATATAGCAGTATAGGTCAGCACCATTTTGTGGGCTGCTCCTTATCAGACACACTGATAAGCATGACTGGCATTGATTATTAAAAGAGTCATGTATCAAGGATAGATCAAAGGCCTTTTTTCAGTGTGGGTTACAAAAAGTCATGTGCCATATGTTTTCAATCTAAAGACACTTGGATTTATTGCAACAAACATGACTGCAAAAGCCCTTTACCATGAAAATACTCGTTGAGCAACAAAGTTGCTTTTTTTTTTTTTTTCACAATAACCCGGCTCAACCCCACTCAAAAAAATAATAATGCTGGATGCAAAATAAGTGTCTGCTTACGCATCCTTACCTATAATGTCGCAAACATTCCGCTGTGGATTATCCGATCAGTGTCCAAAGCTTGAACCCGTGAGCATAAATATTCCTAGGTCCTTACGTAGCCTTACTCAGAAATGCTTCAACCCACTTATGTGCTCTCCAATGCCACACGCACACACGAACACACACACACACCTCGCAAATATGTACAAACGTCACATTCACCACTTAAACCGCTTGACCAACATCTCCGTGCCCAGACATGCCTTCGTGTAATTGGACAGTTGTCCTGATAGCTGCAAGAGGAAGTGCAGCTTAGCTTGAAAACAGCACTGGTTAATGATTAAAAGCTCATTTAACCTTACCTGCAATCAAACGAATGCAGGTTGTCCCACCATTAAGTTGTTGGACTGTATGATCACCAAAAGTTCAACAATGTATTGTAAAGAAGCAGCTGTCAACTGCTTCCTCATAATTGTATGTTAGATAAACACCAAAGACAAGTTCAAGTTAGGTCAACTCAGTATTTAGTTGAAGTAATTTACAAAGGATAAGATCTTTTTCACTATTTCACTTTTTCCAGATTTTTTTTTTCTTTGGGCCGTGGGCACTTTGGTGTCTGTCATACGCACCCTCTCTTCCACTATATACAGTAAGAACTTGAACACCTTTGCTCATTATGGGGCTGCTATAGAGTGCAGAGAAAGATGAAAGAACGAGGAGGGCGCAAAAAAAAACAAAAATAATCCAGACTCAGCAGTCGGGCTGGCGTAGACGCTTTAGAGCACCTCGTTATTGGCCATGAGTGCATTCATGTCACAAAAAGGATGCAGAAGCTTGCCGCTGCTAATGATATCAACAATAATCATAGCGCGCTCAGGGCTTATTAAACTCTGCTGCTTTGTTGGTTCCACAACAACAAGCAATTGTCCAACAAAGCACAAACACACGTTGCAGCCTGCAGACGTACTTTTTTGTTCTAACACAGCGCTACTCTGGCAAGCCCTTTCGGCCAGCCGTGTGCGCTGCAGCCCCTTGCCGTGGGCGCATGGTCAGTGGTGCTCTGTTGTGCATGCAGACTACCCTATAAGTTGTCCTCCATTAGTTGAGCGGTAGTCTGTAATTATGGTGTGTTCAAAGATGGCTGCTTGTATTGGAAATTATATAGGAAGGAAGGCCTATTTAAAAAGAAAAAAAAAACCCTCTTGGCCATGTCGGCCGATGTTGACATAAAAATTGCATTGCATTTATTTGTATTTTTATTCACCGGCAATATGAGAGTTGTTTTGTGTTCTCAGCTGCCCCCTCGCCAAGAGTTGAAGGAAACTGCTATCAGGTGAGGAATGGAAAAGTGTACTGCTGTGCTCATCATGCAAACTCAGTGATCTACACTGATACTTGATGACATCATTTCAAGTACACGTAATATGACTTCAAATGTGCTTTTCTTTCCTGGAAATGTACTATAATTTGACCCAAATCCAATGATTTTGCGAAGATTCACTTTATTTGTGTGTATACGGGTAGTTAAAATAATGTAGGATGACTGGCGTTGATGATGGTAACTGATCACAAATGCACACGGCACTGATGGCTTGACACCAGTTCTGCATCTTCTGCTCTAATATCGTTGCTGCGTTGTACACTGAATTGTACTTATAATTTCATTTGAAATATATTTTGGCTAATGCCTTTTATATGCCCCGCATCTCAAGATCACTTGAAGGTTCTCACACCCCTTACAAACGTCATTTATTTAGAAATTGAGAAAGCAAATTCACAGAACACATTTGAGTTTCTGCTCAAATGTCACCACTCGATAGAGTGTCAAAGTACTTCACTGGGTTGAATTGTAAAGAAAGAGCTGCCAATCACAACAAAGGAGCATGATCCACTTCCCACATTATCATATGAAAGGAAGAAAGACGACAACAACACGGCAGGCGGACCGGTTTTGAAAAATGCCTGGTATGGGGAACACCAACGGTCAGATGTAAGATGTAGGAAGAAAGCACAGAAGGCAATATTTGGTTTTGATCTTTAAAAATTGATCCATCACTTATCAGATAGAAACTTTGCTGAAGTCAAGGGAGGAGAGCCGGCATCCGAGGGATCGGAAGGTCAACCGCTATGGGCAGTAATGGTAAGACATGCTTATGACTTGTTTTTTGTTGAGTAGTGTGACGACATAGTGTGACTCCGTCGCACTTCTTAGATGTTCAACAAGTTGTAATGTATTTCTGGATTCATTTTCGAGAGTTACTGTGTGTGTACAGTATAATACAATTTGATTCTACAGTCACCTAAATGTATTGAATGTGAATTATGACTTCAACATTGAGATAACATCCAACTTTATAATGGCAATTCTCTTTTTGTTTTTTATTGACGATGTCAGAGAGATAACATTATGTTGTATTACCGTGGTTGTACCATATTCTATACTAGTCTTTTTTTAATATTCTATCTGGATCTAACGCTAATAGACAAGTATGTTATCCACAAGCAATTATTTCCGGAAATAGTCGCCGGGGGCGTTTAATTACTGAACTGCTGATAAGTGTTGGTATTTATTGTGTTGGGCATCTGTTATTCTTATATATATTTTTATATCCCGGTACTATTAAAGCAATGTTCGCTGTGTACCACAATTTATGTCAGATAAAAGAGGAGTTTAAAACAAAAACAATAAGGACTATTATTGAGAAATGCAGTAAAACGACAAAAACTGAGGCAGACAAAATAGACACATAGTGCATCTCCCGGCAATGTCAAGTGACTACGTCAAAATCTACCGGAACGCTTATCTTCAATGCTGTGTTTACAAAATGTGGTACAACTTCACACTTTAATCTATCGGATCACAGCGAAGCCCACACTGTATCATAGGTAATTCTTTGCATCCCCAGCTATATTGCAGATTTTTAAACAGCGTTTTTTTTCATGGATTTTTGTAATATACAGACAAGACTGCATTTAGGATCATGTGCTTCAGTGTTGTGTGCTACGCTTGTGCAACAACAAAGTACACACACAGGGCACCTTTCAAGCTAGGACTGCCACTGCCTATGAGTATTAGTGTATGTAATGCTCTTTTGTTAGCCTGTATTTGGCATTATATGTTAGCATTAAGAAACATTACTTTTATTAGAATTCAGTGTGACACTATTGGTACATGTGCTTACTCTTTTCAAGTGGTATCCAAAAGAATCACTGAATTAAATGGGCTCTCTATGGCTTTTCATCAATCGCGGGTGGGTCTTAAAGGCAAACTCCTGTGATAAAGTGTGGTTCACTGTAAAATGGCATGTCTCGATAGGTACCACTCTTTTATGACGATAGCATCGATGAAAATGATAACAAATGTACCCCTTTTTATCTACTTGAGGGAGGTGTTTATTTGCCATAAGTGGATAGCATACCCAGTGCCTAATTGGGACGGCATCTATTACAGTGGCGTCTTCGATTTGAGGAAATGCAGTAATCAAATAAAGGCCTCCTCTCCTCAAATAGACTGCAGTTGAGTAAATAAATGTGCCTGGCAACTATCTACTGGTACTTTGCGGGTGGGTTGGACTGCACCGAGATCGGCTTTGCTTTCAAAATTGTGATGCAGTTCTTCAGTTCTACACCATTGTAGATTAAAACCATCCATCCATCCATCCATCCATCCGTTATCGATACCGCCTATCCTCACAAGGGTCGCGGGGCGTGCTGGAGCCTATCCCAGCTGTCTTCGGGCAGTAGGCGGGGAACACCCTGAATTGGTTGCCAGCCAATCGCAGGGCACACAAAGACAAACATCAGATTAAAACCAAAATAATAAATATCTTGATAAATAAATATCTCTTTGACAGTGTCACTGAAACCAGAGCAGCATTCTATAGACAAGCAGTTGAATCAATGGGAACATTTTTAAAGTTAATTGAAGACGCCTTGGAGTTAAAATCGTTCCTGATAGTGAACCGTGAACGTATTATTTATCATGGCCTAATCTCTGTGTGTACATGTTGTCAGGAAGTAGGGTAAACCCCACGGCGGTGGGGGTGGCTGTGGGGTTTGGCGTCCTGGCCATCCTCTTCACCATCGCCATTGTGCAGTTCTGCTACAAGTACAAGTGCAAAGCTTGCAAAAACTGCTGCAAGAAGAAAGGTAAGCAAATCAGGAAACCCTTTTCCTCTTAGGTTTTGTTCTCACAAGATCACATAAGCACCTTCTTTTGTCTCTGTAGAACGCCCATTGACAGACAGAGTACTCATGTGAGTATATTACGTACATAAATGAAAATTCTATTCAAAGGGTTTGTTATGCATGAGTAACTTTAAACTTTCTCTCCACAGAAAGGTTGGCTTAAAAAAATCTCCCTCTCCTTTCACCATCAGTGGCTTCAAAAAATGACTTTGTCATTGAAAAGAAAAGAAAAATCATCTTCATAATATGTGATTGACGTTTGAAGGGGATGAAACGGAATTTACCTTAAAAGCTGCCTGGACTCTTTGTATGATGTGACCAGTTGCACTGATGTCACCGTGTCATGCAAAATGCTACTGTGCTACTGAAACTCCCTGCCTGTATTGAAAATATGACAAATAAAAGAAAATGGAACAACCACATTGGTAATAATGCAATGTTTTTCATTTGATAAAACCGGAGAACACAAGCAACAGCAATTTGCTCACCTCCAAATTTTACACACCTGCTCTCTTTTTGACACAGTACTGGAACTGCAATGACTCACTGCTTTTCTCATAAAATGACTCTGTAAAAGGTTTCAGATGCTTCGGCTGATTAAAAAATAAAAAACACCACCTCCAAAGGTCATTGCTTTCTGTCTTCAACCACAACATCATTGCAAAAAAAATATGTTTGTATGTATGTATGTATATATATATATATATATATATATATATATATATATATATATATATATATATATATGTATATATAAACACACTGTACATTTATACATATGTATACATGTATAAACACTATGGGTGGGTGTCATTATGTATGTGTATACATTATGTATACATGTACACTGTACAAGTATACATAATGTATACACATACATATAAACACTATGGGTGGGTGATTAATAAACGTGTGAAAGCCGTATGTGTAAGCTCTCAAATTCTTTTGGAATTATGTTTCTATCTGCTGCAGGAGCTGATATATTAGTTATTTTTTAGGTGGCAATAACGTCAGGTTTTCAAGGGTGACTCCAAAGATGACCGTAGGTTTAATAGAGATGTCTCACGAAGTGCTTCAGGCTGTAATGGGTTAAAAGAACCCAACACTACACGTCAGTCGGTACTTGACCTGGTTAGGGACGATTACAGGGACGTCCGAAAACCCACTTCTGTCCTTGCTTAATCCGTCCTTTTTGAAAAATTTATCTTCCTCCGTCCTTTGTCTCCAAAACGGGCGTCCATCCGGGATGGACGGACCGTTCCGTTCTTGTGACAGATTGCCCGTCTCTGTCCATTTCAATGGTACTAAATAGTTAAACACACACACACACGCACACACACAGAATTACACATTGTGTATTTAAAGCAACCACATAACTTTGCCTTAGGAAAGGGCGCTAGCCTAATGTTAACACACAATATAAAACGCCATAGATAGGCGAATGAATAGCAGCAGTGTCTACCTGCTATAACCCTTTAAGCAACGGAAAATTGAAATTGAATTTGAAACAAACAGTGGAACAATACATTTAGACAGATAATATAGGAACAGTCACAAACATATTCTTTATCTTCTCCAAACTAAAAAATAAAAAACCTACTACAGTATTACTGCAGTTTACTGAGGAGATTTGACTGGCTCCATGTACTATATATCTGTATGAGTGGCCAAAGCGCGCACACCAGAAGGAGCATTGAATTGGAGCAAAAAAAAAATGTCTAAAACTGTTGAATTCTTTACATTCTATTTTTATTAAAGTCGTTACTGAGTGTTATGATGAAGTCCAAAATCATAGAGTGCAATTTTTCTTATTAAAAACGTTAGTAACATTTTTTGGGAGCAGGCTGAGAACGTCCGAATGGCATTTCCATTCATGTTAATGGGGAAAGATGTTTTGAGAGATGACTGTTTTGAGTTACGAGTGTGGTCACGGAACAAATTAAAATGCTGCATATCGCCACTTTTCAACACATTTACAAATTATTTTCATCTTCATTTCAGTATTCTCTTTTTGATCTCTCCTGTTTGTGTCGTGGTAGTTTTTTTGGGGGAAAAAATGTTGTTGTTTTTTTATTTGGATTAAAATATTGTCAATTGTCCACAATTATAATAGTAATAATAATAAAAAATGTGGGGTTACATGGTTTTTATTGGACAGTGAAACATGGTGACCCCCAAAAAACAGGAGTTTTTGACTGCATTCATACAGGAGGACGCCATCTACAGGACAATTAAAAAGAAAAACAACATTAAATTCCATCATTGTTTCCAAAATGGCCTATTGTAAGGTTTCAGTTGCTATAATAAAATATTTTTCTTCCATCACACTTGGTTTTATTGGATTGTTAAAAAGTTCTCATTTTTTGTGACACCCTATATATTAAAAATCTGCTTGGGTAATAAAACATGTTTTATGCTGTGATGATGCTGTTGTCTTCTTTTAAAACAAGCTGTTTCTTGAAAGAGGAAATGATCTCTTGTCAGTCTGCTTTTCTGTTTCTATGGGAAGATTTTCATAGAGCGAAGTAAATGTTGGTCATGTTCACTGTCTCAGGTCATGAATACAATACATTTTCAGTTCACATGGCTTTTATTAAAAATAAATAAATACATAATACGAATATTTCAAATAAAGAATGAGGAGACATAATTACAATTAATCTCACAATTACTCTCACATATATACAGGGAGACTAGAACGTCTCTCTACATCTGGAAAAATATATTAATCAGATTGGTTTTGAATCCCAATATTAAACACATATCGCATAAATAGTCCCCTAAAAAATGTCTGCTCCTCAAGAAAATGCACAATAAGTATGGTGGCATAAGTGTTTTATTGAAGATTAGCCATTTTTTAGAGATTTCTCAGGGGGGAGGTTTTCTGAAATTCACAAATGCAATGTTAGCCATGAACTCTGAACTCATCTATTGCTTTTTTTTTTTTTTACATTACATTTTGAAGACTTTGTGGGCCTGATGTACTTCTTTGTTTCTAGAGGAGGATTTGCAAACAGGGCAGCAAGCTGTGGCAAGTTTCGCTGTCAAAGCATGTCAGTGAAAACAATACATCTAGGCCTCTCTTTTCATTTCACGTGACTTCCAAATATTGCAAACAAGGAAAGATCAGATAGAAAAGATCACAGAATGAACCCTTACATTCTGTTAATTTTCCTTGCACGCATATGTTTCAACTCAGTTTTGACCCGCGCTAAGAATATCCTCATTATAATTGTCTATATCAACTTATGAACTACAGATCGATCAAAAGTGTATTAATAGCCTGTCCTATTTTTACGCCACTCGTTTTTGAAAGAAAAAAAAAGTCTTCTATCAAACAGTGTGATGAGCTATTTTACGAAGACATGTACTTTTTCCATGACCCTTCAAAGACCAACAAGGTGCTTGTTTCTGTGGGACACAGACAGTTCTCTGGATTATTTCAAGATCCCTCTTGAACACTGTTACCAATGTCTCATAGAAATTAAACATTTATGGCAAGATGACCAGCAAGTCCTCTATTTGCAATTTTCTAATACTCATTTTAGGGAATATGGGTCAAATGTGACACCTCAGCGTATGTAAACATGTTTGGGGGGAATGGAATTCTTCAATATTTTCATTTGATCAGGTCAGTTTAGGAAAAAACATACATTTCAGAGTGAAAGAATGACACTTGTCAAACGTTAAAACTTATCAAGCAGTATGCAAGGGTTAAGTATACAGTACTTGTAATAAGGGAAATATTTCCGCATGATGTCTGGCCCTGACACGTCAATTGATCTTGAGCAAAATGCAATGTCAAAACACTTCTGACAGTTTCGTCCTGTAAGAGTTGAGGAAAGACCAGAAACGAGCTGCCGCGCATGTCTGCGTAAATTTCCACAATGGTTTCACTTCTGGGCTGGCCCACTTCCCTTTCGGCAGATGCGAGACATTCAGTTTGAAATGTCTTTTACTGTTACATTTCCTTCCTATAAGCATGTTTTTGCTTGTATTTCCTACTCACATTGTTTTCTTCAACACCCTTCTCCCCCACAAATGACTCAAATACACAGGGGGGAAAGGGAGTATTATTCCAAAGCAGCAGTTATTTTTGTCAGCATATTTTGAAAGGTGTCCCTAGTGAATCAGTCAGTATCCAGCTGCAAGTCGCAAAGCGAAATGGCCACAGTGTTCATGTTGCGGTCTATCCCTTGTGTCAGAGCAGTTAGCAAAGGGAAACCCTCTGTTGTTTCTCTCCGTGTCCTTGTATCATTTGAAAAGTTTTCAATGCTCAACACGCTTCCGTGCTTTTGAATCTCTGTGGCCTCGTGGACGATGCGTTTGAGGCACCAGGAGCACCGAGCTGCACCAGAGCAGATACATGACTGAGGCCCCGCCCGGTAGCCCGGGACCACTTCAGCCAAAACTAGACTCGGAAGGATCTGTTCAGACCCCTGGTCGTGATGTGTCTGCAGTGCAGGGCCCTGCTTGCGATAACTGTCAAACTCTTTGAGGGATCCACTCCCCTCTCCCATCGTGTTCACGGTAGTGGATTCCAGTCGCAACCCGAGTCCCACTCCGCTCTCTTTCCACCTCGTATGACCTGTGTCGTCCTGAAGGGGATACGCTGTCTCTCCCATACTCCCACAGCCACTATCCTCTTGTCTCCTTTGTGGACTTCTGTCTTGTTTTTCTGTAGCGTTGCACTCCATGCTAACGCCGCTGTCCAGGCTCGTCCTGTCGTCATGTTTTCTCAAAATGTGAAGTGCAGCCTTGTTTTGAGGGATTTCGGCAGAGTTTTTCACTTCATTTCTGCTGCCAGACAGGAACCAACCTTTGTCTGTGACCACTTCAATTGGTCCGTCTCTGAAAGTCAGGGAATGCCAGCCAGGCACAGGGGATTTCTAGTAAGAGAGAAGAGAGAATGAGCCTTGGTTCATATTCAAATTGTGCCCTTTGTGATATTTTACTCTGCTGTTTTCTAAATTGTACACATCCTCTTTGTCTAGACCATGTCATAGCCTCTGACCGGGATTAGAAGGCAATTTAATTGAGGTCAAAGTTCCTCTTCAGAAAATCAACTCTCGTAACCATTATATCATGTTAAAGTCTCTGTAAATTGAAAATAAACATCTTAAAAAAACTGACACACCACAGGAAAGAGTTAACAAGCCTGCCAAATTTGAATGATTAAAAAAACACCAAGTACATAAAATGAGGCTTAGAAATTGTGAAAAAAAACCCCAATCAGTTAAATTGTGAAAAATCTCCATTCTCAGACTCTGTCGGTTTGTCCACTGAACGCGCTGAAACTACATCCTACCTACAGTATTTGTCAACTATTAAGGAAATAGTGAGATGCATTTTTTGGGCTTGCTAATTGCTAACCATACGTTGCCATGGCGATGAATAACCGCTTATGCAAACGCCTACCCCTCACCCATTTTTTTAAAGGCCAAAATATGGTCACCTGGCATTAATTGTGAGTTTTAAGAGTATGTTTTCTGTTTGCATACCAATGCAGCAGGCATTTTTGCTGGGCGTTTCAGGTGACAAAGCAGACCGAATGCTGAAATGGCTGCCAGAGCCAGCACACCCATAACCGTCAGGGACGTCACTGAAATTATGAGCCATTCTGGAAAGAAGCACAAATAGTTTTCTTTAAATATTTGTCCCAACTGATGTGTTTCAAAATACATTTTGGCCTTTCTAGTACAGGAATCATTTCTTCATTAGCCAGTTAGCATAGCTCAAGATGGTAAGATAAACTAGAGCAATAAATAAATACTAAACAAATACATAGCCTCAAAAGCATTTTTTTCCACATCGTGTTGAATAAATTAGTTTGAGGAAAATTGTGTATTTAGGCACATTGAAAATAGTGAACAAGTGTAACTTTATTTTCAATTTTCGATGCTAACGTGATCTACTGAGTTTCTGCGCTACCTAGGTAACTAGCCAATAAGCTAACAGAAACATGTAGTGAGCAGTTTATTCAAGTTTTGCTTAATTTTACTATGCAGTGTTTAACTTCTCTTTCTACATTTAAAGCAGTTAAGAATGTTACTTGTAAAAATGACTATAAATTACAGTTTAAAAAATATTTTATAAGGGTTAGAGTAATTTGTAGGGATGTAACGATTCACTCAAGCTCCGATTTGATTAGATTTTTGATTTTAAGTTCCCGATTTTCGATTTGGTTTGATTTGTAAAAAAATGCTGTCTCTGTGCATTAGTGTGGTTCTGCAGCCATCCACAAACGCAATATGCAATGATTTTTGGTGCAAGCGCATAATTTGATCTACACATTCAAACTGTGCTATGCATCTGGAATGAAAAAAACGTTTCAAGACATCATTTTTTAGATGAATGTAATCATATTTTCGAATCAAGTAATTGAGTTCTCGAATCAATTAATCGATTCGTCCCGATTAACCGATTTTAAATCGATTTTCGATTACTTGTTACATCCCTAGTAATTTGACATTAGCTATCGGAAAATAATATACTTTGCCATATTGTTTTGCTCACCTTGCTCTGGAAGCAATAGGCATTGTTCTGGGGATAAACTGCTCCTGGACAAAGCACCGTTTCCCTCCACCATGATACTGATGCAGTACTCGACCCCCCACCGGAGAGAAGTGAAAGTTTTAGATCCCTGATCCACGCCATCTGTTAGGTACGCTATTGTCTCCTGTAAAATTCGAATAACAATAAGGTCAGTGCATAATTTGACTAATTTCTTGAATTTTTCCATCAAAACTTACTTTTACTTCCACTTTTTCATTTCTACTTTTTTCCTCCAGGTGGATGATGTAAGTAACCCCAAAAGGAAAGAGCTTTCTGAGGATAGGTTTTTGATGAATACAGACTGTTATAGTGCTGGAGGTTGCGTATAAGATGAAGGAAGGAGGTTGCAAGTTGCCTGTGAGGTAAGCAAAGAAGATCCTTACGGAAGCGCTCACAAAAAAAAAAAAAAAAAAATTGAAAAACTAGGGCTGAGGTCTGGGGCTGAATGTTATAACATAATAAACCATAACTTTTAACAACTGAAATTTCAAAGTAACCCAAGAAAATATATTAATCAAGGAAATGCAATCGATACTTCCTTGGGCTAGAGCCTTACCCTCAATAGAATGTTGTCAAAATCAATTAAATAGATTATGTGTCATTTTATGAAACGAAACTCAGAAATCTTGTCAGCGGTAACAACTTCAATATTTCATAACCGACCCTGGGGCAGTGATGGGTCCTGACACTCGCATTACATCATGTCATAATGTCATGTAATAACAAAGTTTACCGTAACTCAATGCAACATAACTTAGCTACATGAGATAAACAGCGACCAGAGAACTGTTTTGCATAATGCAATGCAACATAATGTAACAGAATTTAACAGCCTAACATAAGAAAACAACAGATTATTATTATTATCATTATTATTATTATTATTATTGTTATTATTATTGTTACCAAAATGTGTTTTTGATACCATAACATAACATTGCATACGAAAACATAAACATAACATAAATTAGAAAACCTTGGTGGATTATTAACATTATATAAATTAGAATAATGCAGTGACTCATAGCATTACTTAGTGTAAGAACATCGCGTAAACTGTCAAAAATAGTGACCAGGGAACAGATTTGGATAAAGTAACAAAATAAAATGTAATATGCGAAAACATGACATAGCCCATCAAAACACAACATAACAAACTTGAATTTCTTTGAAGAATATTAACCTATCCTATCTTAACATAACTCCACCTAATTTAAAATAACTCATTGCAAAATGACAAAACCTTTTCCCCCGCAACTATTATGGTTTCACAACCTACGTTTTGTAAGGTCCAACACAACATAAGATACCACAGCATACTAGAACGTACGAAAAGATAGTGTTGCTTACTTGCATTTGGGAGGAATTTCTTCACCGTCCACACTGACACGTTGTTTCTGTCTACCGTCTGGACCCTGACCTTATAGCCGGTTCCGTAGTCACGTATAAGTCCGCTTACGTCGCAGAAGGTATTTGTAATCCTTGTGCAGCTGATCACCATGGCCCATTCACCAGCAAGCCTGATAGCGCAAAAAATATCTGTCAATAAATGAAATACTACAAAATACACTGATCTTGGTGACTGGGATGTTACGTCAGATTATTATTAAAGTTGAAAACATACTTTGCCATCTGTACATTGTAATGGATGTCAGATGTGGTGTTTCGAGGTTGCTTCCAAAGGACAACAACCTCGTCATCCACAACATTCACAGACAGTGCGTCAACCCAAGGGACACCCACTCCTGTATTTACAAAGAAAAAACTCAAATCAACATTTTGGAGTCAATAAATATAAAAACATAAGAGAATAAAAAAAAAAAAAAAAAGTTATGAGTGCACCAGAAAGTCTTCTCGGGCACACCAGGAACCTTTCGCGCGAACACCAAAAACTTTTCGCATGACCACCAAAAACGTTTTGAAGCTCACAAGAAAACGTTTCCGGGTGCACACGAAACAACAACAACAACAAAAAACAACTTTTATTTTTATTTTTTCTCTCTTGAGGTTCCTTATATGTTTGATTTTGCATATATATATATATATATATATATATATATATATATATATATATATATATATATATATATGTATATATATATATAATATATATATATATATATATATATATATATATATATATATTCCAGTGTTGTCAAGCAATTAAAATGTTTTACTAATTAATCGCAAAATTTTACATGATTGCGATTAATTGTATTTTTCAACTACACTTTTTTACGAATTTACTTGAGTAAAATCTCTTTCTTTGATCTTTGAATATGATTATTTACCTGTTACATACAAATGTTGATTGATGCACCAAAGATATACGACTAATATGATATTTGAATTTGGCTTTGCAAAGTGTACCAATTATTTTGGATTTCTCCAATGAGCCATCGAGCAATTTTTTTAAAATGAAACTACTTCAAAGTCCGCCTCCGCGACAGTGACTCTCCTCTACGTTTGGCTGTACGTTGAGCAGAGGTCAGCTGCTACAGGAAGTAAATAAAACTGAGTTAACTGAGTCATTTTTGTGATATATAAGTGCGATATAAAATTTAAATTATTCTCCATAGTTAATGCTTTAACTTTGACAGCCTTGATTTATTCTATTTTGGGAAATATTGTAACATAACATTGTATGGAAAAAGCGCACCGTACGTTAATACTTCACTCAATTTTATATATTGGACACTTTAAAAACAATCACAATGGAAACAAAGTACGTAATATTAAAAACTAAACGTAAGACATTTGAACATAACAACAAAGTTGTTGTTACCTGACACATAATTGATGATAGAAAGAAGCACAAGAGCAAGAACAAGTGTTTTGTTGCTCATAGCCATTCCTGGTATTTTCACAGATGTCATCATTCAGTTCCAAAGTGTCATCATCCAAAAGCCTTTGATTTAGTCCCTTATTCCATGCACCATCGAAAACAATAGAACCGAACCATTTCTGAGACTTGTCTGCTCTGATGTGTTGGTGTTCATCTGAGATGTAAAGAAGATGAAGAAGAGGAGGCAGCTCGCTTTTCAAAGAACTCTCCAAAAACCATCCTCTGCTGAACTTCCCTCCTTCCCATCACATGACTCGTTTCCTGTTGTGATGCTCACTCAAAGGTCCCAACAAGATTTTACCTTCCTCTTTTGCTTCTCTCTCTCATTGCGTGGACTCTTCAGCAAAAATGTATCACGTGATGCACTTCTGCAAATGGCTTTCGCAGAACATTTTACGTGAGACGAGACACAAAACTTTAGGACTTTCCCCGTTCATCTCGTTTTAAAGGATTTGTTACATCACCTTCATTTAAGTCCACAAGTATTTGCACAGTGTCAGAGGTTTTAGGATATTTTCATTTATATACCACCGCAATAGACCTTAAAAAAGAAGTCAACCCAAACATATTTTTCAAGAAAATCTTCTATGCAGGCCCACTAGTTGAATCAAGGCAATATGATTAATATGAAATATAAGTTAAGCAGCGAAATCCACCCATTTTTAGCCATTTCAGGGGGCGGCCATTTTGTCACTTCTGCTGACTGAAATGACTTCACAGTTGCTCAGGTAACGAGCAATCACAGCTCACCTGTTTTCTGAAGCGGAGCTATGATTGGTCGTTATATGTGCCCTGAGGGCGTGTGACATCATTTTCAGGCGACAGAAGTGACAAAATGGCTGCCCCCAGGGATGGCTAACAACGGGTGGATTTTGTTGCTTAACTCATATTCTACAAACACAATATTAATCCGAATGCTGTGTTTCAACTAGTGGGCCTGCATAGAACATATTCTTAAAAAACATGTTTGGGTTGACTTCCCCTTTAAATAAAACAATCAAAATGTGATTACATCTTTAATTTAATTTAACACAAAGATAGGGACCTAAAACAGGCTGGATAGGGGCTCTTGAGGACCGGACTTGGGCCACCCCTGATTTAGGATTTGTGGCTTTTATATGCAGACAAAAAACAAAGAATGCTGGGTTGTTTTCTAACCTTTTATCCAAGGTTAGGTTAATTATTTTGACCCAGCAGATTAGATTGAAGTATGGATTTGGGCAGGCTGAAGAGCTGAAGCTGGTCACGTTTTGGACAGAAGTGGAAGGGAATTCTGTCACCTTCCAAAAATAATGGTTGAAATGGGTTTTTTTTCCTCTCATTTGTACCAAAATAATTACTAATTTCAAAGTAAATGAATGCTATTATTCTAAATTCATTACAGAATAACCTGGACATCACTGATGGTCTGTGTGGCTCTTTGGTGTGTATGCCTCTTTGGACAGGGAGGGAAATGATTCATATTTAACTATTTGGCATTTTTTCAAAGCACAGTCTGCACAGAATAGCTCACAACCTTATCTTTACACCACATATGAAAATCCCTTTTTTACTCATTGATCACGTCTGTCCGTTTCCACTGATTTTATAAGAAAATGAGTCATATGTTGTGCAAATGCACATAGATGTATAGTTGTTGGTAAATTAAGATGGTTTAATCATTTCTTCTTTTAGTATCAATAATCTATTTCGGTCAACACATTTGACTTCAAACAGGTTTAAATGTTTTACAAACTCTGGACTTAATAATTAATTCATCCTTAAAGTCACACAAGGGTCATGGTGGATCAACTTATTCGATTTTACTTTCTGGTTAAACAGATGATTTGCGTGCAGCTTTAATAGCACCAGTCTTTAGCATCCTTCAGCATTTGTCCATTGGGCAAGGGGAGCTTCTCTTCTTTTTTTTTCCCTCACTTGTTTTTGTCATTCGGTTTAAAAGAAAGAGATTTTACATTAAATGTCATCAACCCCAGCTTCCCCTTCAGTTTCTCACCTTTTCAGTTTTTTTTTCCCCTTGATCAGCATACAGAAAAGGAAACTGCTGCGAAGCAAACTGACTCAACACGTACTTATGCTTCTATTAATGACACATTTAATAAATGTTATTTATAAAATACTCTAGTTGGGTGAATATCATAAAATATCATCTGTGCTTGTATTTATGGGTGGATCTGAATAAATTAGAGTATGATAGAAAAGTTCATCAATTTCAATACTTAAATTCAAAAAGTGAAACTCCTATTATACATATTCATTAAACACATTATGAACATACTTTTCATAACGCCATTCCCAAGAAATGTCAATATTAAGTCAAATTTTTTGTTGTTTTTATGTAGTATCGTAATATGAGATAATGAATTCCTGATGTCACTGATGGTGTAGTGGTACACACACCTGAGTTGTGTCCGGGCAGCGTGGGATCGGTTCCCGCTCAGTGACGGTGTCTGTGTGTGTGTGCCCTGCGACTGGCTGGCGACCAGTTCAGGGTGTAGTCTGCCTTTCGCCCATTATCAGCTGGGATAGGCTCCAGCACCTCCCCGCGACTTTGTACAGGATAAACGGTTTGGAAGGTGACACATGATGAATTCCTGATATTTGTTAGCTGTAAGTGCAAATCATCCAAATTGTAAAACGAAAATAAAATAATGAAATATTCCAATGTTTATATTGTCTATCAGTGGTTCTCAATAGTTGACACTCTGGGACCCGCATTTTCTTGCCTAATTATGTTAATTATGTGGGAACTAAAGTAGCTATGCCTCTGTACTGTATCAGAAAAATCAAACTAAGACTACATTAATTTTTTTTCCTTACTAGCTGTCCGCAACCTACACAAAATGGGTTCGCAACCCACTTTTGGGTCCCAACACTTCAGTTGAGAATCACTGGTCTATTTGATAATCTATATACTATATGAATTTTACTTTTTGAATAAACTAATAAATGAACTACTGAAATAAACAGTTATAATGAAGTTTCCCACAATGCCATTTATTTAGCTGTTAGCAATACTGCATATTGTAAATAAGTTATCCCAGTCATCAAGGCAGAAAACGCTTCCGTGTTAGTGTGCAACATTTACTATGGCTGAGAATGTAATGAGAACGGATAGTACAAGTTTTGTCAACGAATACATTACTGCTTTTTATTGTTTTATTTCACAGTTTAAAGCAGTCGCCACTGTGTGTGCGTACGTGCGTTTTGTTCATAAATGTTGTAGTTTGTGGACGGTAATGTGAAAAATAAATATTTTTAGATAACAGTTAGGTTTATGATGTTTGCTGTTCTTTTCATTATAAAACAAGTTTTAAAATCATTCTGAAATCATTTCCTAATAAATCAAAATTGTGATTAAGGATACTTGAACAGAACTGAGGGACAGGTAGTCAAGCCATCACAAACTATACTATTGTGCTGCCCCCTGATGGCGTATTTAAATTGAGAAAAGTCATGTGTGTGTGTGTGTATATATATATATATATAAATATACGTACACACATATGTATATGTATGTATGTGTGCATATATGTATGTATACACATACAGAATGCAAAGAGACTACACACCACTTTTCAAATTCCATTTTTTTTGTGATGCCAAAAAACGAGACCAAGAAATCTTTTCCAGAGGGGAAGTAAAATCCAACAAATGTTTTCAAATTCCATTTTTTTGTGATGCCAAAAAACGAGACCGAGAAATCTTTTACAGAGGGGAAGTAAAATCAAACAACTGAGGTAATGTGGTTTCACAAGTGTGTACACCCTCTTCGAACTGGGAATGTAGCAATGTTCAAAAATCAGATTCAAATTCATGTTAAATAGTACTCGGCACACACCTGCCACCATTTAAAGTGTTTCTGATTAACCCCAAATATGTTTCAGCTGCTATAGTAGGCTTTTCCTGTTTTTTTTTTTTTTTTTTACCAGTATTAGACCAGGGGTGCTCAAGTCCAGTTCTCAAGAGCCCCTATCTATCCTGTTTTCCATCACGATCGTTATCAGGCTTGGCCAAAGCTTGCTGATGAGCGGATCAGTTGAATCAGGTGTGTTGCAGGCAGGGAGCGACGGTATAAGGTTTTATGCTAACACTGACTTCAGAACTGTTCATAATTCCCTCCACCTTAGTTAAAAACAACACCAAAGCATGATACCGCCAAGACCAGGCTTCACTATTGGTACGATCAGTGTTCTTTTGGTTACGAATAATGTTGTATTATTTGAACCAATCACGCCTTTTAGGTGAATTGTGGCCTGAAACTTCAACCTTGATTTAAATTTTTTTGCAAAAACACACTTGAAATCTCCCAAACATGTGTCTGTGTTATGGTGCAATGAAACCAAGGTTGAATTTTGGTCTGATTCTTTAGTTTCAATGTGCTTCCTCCTATGTGGAAAAAAGCACAAACACTGACAGATCAACTGGTTTCTCTTGAGCCACACAATTGAGTTCAGCCCACTGAACCAGCTGTAGTGGTCTACGGCTAGAAGGAAACCAGTTGGGCAGGTGTGTGAACTGGTGGACACGCCCACATTGGTTAAAGTGGCAGACTGTAGATGGGAGGTGTTTAAATGAAGGTCAGTGATCATCGGAGCAGAGAAAAGAAAATACGCTTGACAACAGCTGTGCCAAAACCACAGTTTTCCAAGCTCCACCCATGATACCTCAACTCTTCACTTGTTTGGCAATCAATAATTCCAATGGCAAAGCTTAACCCGGTAGGTTCTTTATTTGTCTCCCTTCTGGGTGCTCTTTTGTTCACTTGAGTGTGTATTTCTTTCTTGCATGAACTCAAACTTCACCTTATCAACTGATATCAATGTTAACTCACTAAATAGTAAATTGTATTCATTTGTACTTAAGACAACAGACAGGAAGAGTGACAAGATAGATTGTGTCTGGACGTAGTTGCACATATAGTACATTGTAAACACAAATAACACTTTTTTTCACAAAATAATGTAATTGTGATTTTTTTCCCCCCTTTTGTCTATTCCTTAATGTTTGTTTCTGGTATATGCAGTGTGGGAATTTTTTATACACTAGTGTGGACTCTTCTTATTCTGTGGAAGTTGTTTGAATCATGTATTCATTTACAAGTGAAACAGTTTGTTACAAATGATGAAATATATTGTAAAGCAGTACAAACTAGATGATTTATAACCATTATTTGATTGAGCTTCAGTTTAATTAATCTGTTGACTTTGCCTTTGTCCTTACCACTCTGTCACGCGTGCCATTTCTTTTTGTCATTATCATTTGGGGTGAAACTGTAGCCTTTCAGGTGTGGTGTAAGCCAGTAAAAATGACATTTAACAGTCATTTTCTATGACAATGGCGGCTGTGCAAAATGATCCGTGTGCGATAGCTGAGAAATAAGATAAACCTGCTCCTCTGCCTGTTTCATCTCAGTAATTTTGCCTCTAATTATCCTGCAGGGCTTTATGGAAACTTGACCATCAAGCCATAGAGAAGATGTTACGAAACAACACCTATTGTTATAAAGTCAACTCAAAGCTTGAATCCTTATGTCCCCGCACTGCCCCCGCCCTTTAGATAACCATTAGCACATTTTAGCATCCTGTCAGGTGACACTGCTAATCGTGATCACAAACAAGTTTAGCCGCATGTCATTCTTCACTTATGACGTACGTTTCACTCTTCAAACTGATTATTAAAAAATTACAGTTGTAACTGTACATGCATGTGTTGAAACTTTGAACTAATGACCTCCAAAGCAAGCTATTTTGGTAGACTCAGAGATTATGGCTTGAACTGAATTTCATTTTTTGAAGTGAAAGATGTATTTTCATAATTTCTTTTCACATTTTGGCAAAAGTGGAAAGGTATTCCTACTTCTTTTCAACACTACATGCATAATAATATTATAATCTGGATTGAGTTGATCTTTTAGACTGGAAAAGAAAATTACCTGACCTATAAACTCAGGTAATCACTACAATACGTCTGTAAACATTAAATAACTGAGATATTAAAGATATCAACATTCATCATAACAAACTTTGCAAAGATAAAGTTGCTAATTTGGCTTCACATTTACAGCATTGACTTAGCATTGATGAGTTGGTGGTTAGCATTTAGCATGTTCAGCTATGATGAAGTAGCACGCAACTACTTGAAAATATTAACCATTGCACATATCGTTATCTTGCACACAATTAGTCAAACTAAGCCAAATTGGTGGCATCCCTGCAATTTGTCTCATAAAAATAAAATGCATTATTATTATTTTCAGGCAACTTTCGGAAAATAAGCAGTATAACAAAATAAATAAATAAATAACAGATCACAAAACAACAATTAAAATGGCAAATGATGTGGACAACAAAATGAATCAGAAGTGCAGAATAGAAATGAAGCTGTCCTTCCTTGACTTGGGCAACAGTTTAATTTCTTTGGATTTTCATTAAAGCCCGTATCTCACCGAATGGCAAATGGTTGCAAAAGTTTATGCATGTAGCGGATGTTGGTTTTTCATCAGGGTTCGTTAAGTGCTGCAAAATTTCACCAAATGTTCGCACCCAGTTTTACAGTCGCAAACACTTTTCACGTGATGCACAAAATTTCTTTGCAACAAGAAAAACTGTTTCAAACCAAACATGTTCATAATTTTTTGGTGACAGTCAAAACCGTTTGCGAACGTCTGGCGGACATCTTTGCATTCTTTACCGAACGCTGATGAAAAAACATTCGCTACATGCACAAACACTTGCAAGCATCAGCCGCTCAGTGAGATTAAGGCAAGGCAAGTTTATGTAGCAAATTTAATTTACAAAACAATTCAAAGTGCTTTATAGCTTAATATAAAACATTAAAAGCATTACAGAAAGAGAAACAAAATGTTAAGACATTGCAAAAGTCTCAATAAAATCATCTAAAATAATTAGATTAAAATGATTAAAGTCAAGTATCAGCCAAGATAAATCAAAATACCGCATGCAAATGGGGATTAAAACGCAAGAATAAAGGATAATGAGAATGCTCTAGTAAACAAAAAAATGTTTTTAGCCCTGATTTAAATGAACTGACAGTTTGAGCAGACCTCAGGTGTTCGAGGAGTTTGTTCAACAGGTGAGGAGCATGGTAACTAAATGCTGTTTCACTCTTTTTGGTTCTTGGAACACACAATAGACCTGCCTCGAGCGACCTGGAGGGTCTGCATGCGTAATAGTGTACTAGTACATCTTGCATATATTGTGGTCCAAGATTTTAAAAATCTATTTTTTGGCTCACAGGAAGCCAATGTAGTTATTTGAGGACAGGTGTGATGTAGTCCAGTTTTCTGGTGTTTGTAATGACTCTGACAGCAGCATTTTGGATCAGATGCAGCTTTTTTATTTATTTATTTATTTTTTTATTTAAAGACTTTAAAGTCACTATTACAGTAATGTAGCCAACTGAAAATAAAAGCATAGACATGTTTTTGTGATGTTGTGATGCTCCATAATCTGAGCAAGGGGCAGCATGTGCAGGTCGATACAATGTATAATATATTAAGTAGAAGTGGGCCAAGAATGGAACCTTGTGGAATCACATGTGATCTTTGTTCGCTCAAACTCATGATTCAGTCAGACCAATTCAGTCAGTTCCTATTTTGCAAATAAGTAAATAAGCATTAACACAGTGCCTGAAAATCCGACCCACTGTTCTAGTGTGTCGAGCACTATATTGTGATCAATTGTGTCAAATGCACCTCTGAGATCTCGAAATATCAAGACGGTGGTTTTGAAGGCATCGTTATTCAGGTTAACAAGTGCAGTCTCAGTGCTGTGGTGTGGTCCAGATTGAAATGCATCAAAGAGATTGTTTTACATCATGGAACTGAATCTGTTGGGTAAAACAACCCTTTCAATGATTTTTCCCAAAAAGGGAAGATTCGATATTGGCCTGTAGTTACTTATTGTCAACAATCATCCAGGTTATGGTTTTTTAGAAATAATTTTATTGCTGCAATTTTTAATTAAGGCTTTGGGAAACTACCCTATTGAAGAGAATTGTTGAGTAATATATTTGGAGCTTTGCAATTAAAACATTTTTGAAAAATTGTGAAGGCAGCATATCAAGATGTTGTGGATCTGAACTTTAAAACTATTTCTTTCGAAGTTGTGTAGTCTAGAAGGTTTGAAATGTTCAATATTAACTGGAGTCCTGTAACCAGTACCATTAGCTCACACACCAGATTATCTGTTTCATTTAATTTCCTGATTTGCTACTTCCTCTTTGTCTTGCTCCTCCTGAGTGAACCAATTCCAGTCATTGCAAAATAAAAGCTCACACCTATTGAGCAGGTCATACTCAGAGCTGGACAGTCCATACCGGGGCCAAAAAAAAGGGTCAAGTGCCCAGCTCTGGTCATGTTTGCTAGGACTTGATACCAAATATAATATGGTATTTATTAAAGTGGAAATCAACCCAACCATATTTTTTTCAAGAATATGTTCTATGCAAGCCCACTAGTTGAAACAAGGCATTCAGATAAATATTGAATTTGTGGAATAAGAGTTATCCATCCATCCATTACCTATACCGCTTATCCTCACAAAGGTCGCGGGCGTGCTGGAGCCTATCCCAGCTGTCATCGGGCAGTAGGCGGGGGACACCCTGAACTGGTTGCCAGCCAATCGCAGGGCAGACAGAGACAAACATCCGCACTCACAATCACACCTAGGGGCAATTTAGACAGTCCAATCAACTTACCATGCATGTTTTTGGAATGTGGGAGGAAACCGGAGTACCAGGAGGAAACCCACGCAGGCACGGGGAGAACATGCAAACTCCACACAGGGAGGCCGGAGCCGGGATCGAACCCACGACCTCTGAACTGTGAGGCGGACGTGCTAACCAGTCGCCCACCGTGCCGCCAGAATAAGAGTTAATCCACCCATTTTTACCCATCTCTGGCGTGGCCATTTTGGCACATCTGTCAATGGAAAATGACATCGCAGTTGCTCAGGTAACGACCAATCACAGCTCACCTGTTTTCTGAAGCTGAGCCGTGATTGGTCGTTACCTGAGCCCTGAGCGGTTGTGATGTCATTTTCAGTCGACAAGTGACAAAATGGCCACCCCAGACATGGCTAAAAACGGGTGGATTAACTCTTATTCCACAAAGCAATATTTATCAGATGTTTATCTAATTTTTTTTATGAAAGAAGAGAGTCTAACCTTTTGGTAGGTTCCATGTCTATATAGTCATAACACACAATATTCTGTGGGCCTTCAAAGATGGGTCAGAATCCTCGAAAATGGCTGGCACTGAAGCTTAGCTGCGCTGCGAATGGCTGGCATTGAATGAGTTAATATTTGTACATGGAGGACAATCTTATGAAATAAGCCTCTTCACCCACTGCTATTTTGCCAAACTAATGTAAAATTACATGTTTTGTAATAGACCTTATTTTCCAGTATGCCTGCTTTAAAATATCAATAACAATCCTCTTCTCTCCCACAGAACGATCCCCCTCCTCCTTACTACTCAGTCGCTGTGCACACCCAGCCTCCCCTCAAGTCCTACGAAGAGGTGGTGTATGGCTTGGCTCCAGGCCACATCCCTGCCAACCAGCCTCAATACATCCCTCAGTATGTGCCACCTGTGGCCGCACCACAAGTCACACAGTCAAATTCACGTGAGTCGCTGCCTCTTCTATTTCGGAATGGAACTAAGCAGTCATAGAGTATATTTGGAATAATTTTGTCAATCATATTAACTGTGCTGGCAATGTTTTGAGCATCTGTCTGATTTTGTTATTGTTATTATTATTATTAATATTATTATTGTATTTTTATTATTATCATACTGATTGTCTTTTAGTAGTAAGGCGGTTGAAATGGGGTCTATCCAAGCTGACTTTCTGAGAGGTGGGGAACAGCAGGGACTGCTCACCAGTCAGTCACAGGGCATATCTGTTGACAATTAAGCCAAGTTACGAATTTTAATTGATTAGAATTGCTTTATTAAATTTGGATACACATGTTAATTAATTGTACCTTCTACCATCAATCAGAAGAGCATAATTGTTTTACCTATCACGGTTTGTCACTAGCATAGATAGATAGACAGACGATTGAACAAAGATACTTTGACCAAACCCAAGGAACAGGTGTGCTGTGACATTCGCAACGCGACCCTGAGGGTACTTTGATGTCAATTCCAGTCGACAGCAGAGGGCGGTAGAATGTCAAAATGGCTGCGCCCTCAGATGAGTGAAAACGGGTGGATCAATCTGCCTTACTCTTATGCTACCACAACACAACATTAATCAGAGTACTGTACTATTATTAAATCACTGGGGGAACATAGAGCACATTATTATAATGTATGTATGACAGTTTGTGTTTAGCCACTTTAAAATCCTCTTGTAATAGAAAAATGTTACCAAGGGACAAGCAAACATTAAATCCATGATTTTTTTTTTTAAGTTAACATTGTTTACTACACCATATAACTATGTTTTAAAATATCTTTTTCAATACATCTTCATGGGGTAGATTTTGTGTCAGGAACAGACAAAAATGGCATTTTTTCATAGAGTGACCCACATGCAGTTAGTCCTGTTGATGCTGGCTAAAATGAGGTCTACTGGAATGCGGTGACTGCTTGTGAAAAAAAAAAAAAAAACTTTAGGGCACATTTGAAAAAATAAAAATCTCCAAATTTGTGGGCCGTTGGAACTTCATCTTTCCACACTATTAATTTAGGGATGTTTGATATGTTTCCTTGCAGTTGACTGGCAATAGTGTACCCTGCCTCAAGCCCAAAGTCAGCTGGGATAAACTCCAGTTCACACTACTTGCATATTGTGTGTACTGTTCATGCAGCCCCAAGGAGCAGGAAGAGAGGATGCTGTAAGAATAATGCCCAGTGCTACGGAGGGTCATTCGCTGCCTTCATCCTCGTCGCCTTGCTGACTATTGCCATTTGGCTCGGGGGTGGGCATTCATATTCATTTGCTTTTCTGTTCGTGTTTTCGCTTGGCTGTCTTTGGAGGAATGCATTTGTATTGATATTGTTGATAGATTACATTCTGAGCTTTCCATGGTGGCATACACCAACATCACATACTGCCAACTCCTTCTTACAAGAATGTTTGTAGGATCCGTTTGGATTCACTTTAATTATGGTAGTAGTATAAATCTGCTCGGGGGGTTGTTTGCTACTAAATTCTCAGTCTCATCATCATTCCTGACACTCATTTTCCTTTCTCTCCAATGGCAGTGAGATATGGCACCAGAGTAGGAAGACACAGCGTTTTTGACAACAATGACCAGCAAGATGAAAACATTGTTGACAAACAGTCTATATTGATAAGTGACAGTTGCCCAAATAATACCATCAACTGTGATGGGATCAGGGACTGCGAGCTGGGCTCTGATGAAATGGACTGTGGTGAGTGTACAAGTAATGTAATTTCTTGTAATAGATGAGCAGATGTTACAGATCAGGGGTGTCCAAACTATTGCCTGGGGGCCATTTGCTACCCACCATCCAATTTTTTTTTTTTTTGTAGCAGCCCGCAGCATATACTAAAAACATTTGACACGGCCCTAAACATTAAGTCCTTTGACACCCATAACCACCAATATGACTCCTACAACTCAAAATGCATCCATCCAGGTTTTCTAGGTATGCAAAGATTGAAAGAAAATATTATCAAGTATATTAGTAAAATTTCTCTTCATAATGGTAAATAAAGATAATTCTGTTTCAGAAACTCGCACTACCTGCTTTGTAACAAGGTACGATTTGTGATCATGTAACATGAATGATCCTCACGAAAATTGCTTATCTTACGACAGATTACTCTTAGTTTGGCACTGAATGTGGAAATCTGCTCAGTGGGAGGGACATATCTATTCTTGTGGGATACGGGGCTGCTGACCAAAATAATAAGAAAAAATCCTGAACTATTTGCCATATCATCTTTGACCCTCCAGCCTGGTAAACACACATTATAAACATTAAGATATTGTTATTCTGTTGTAGTCCCACCTCAAAGACAAGACATCTGTCTTTTAATCATTTTTATCATACTGTGTAGTGTGCACCGATAATCGCAACACACCACAAACATAAAGATTATGTTCCGCCACTGGAAGTTTTTGTGGAAAAATTCTGGACCAAAAAGTGGAAAATTTCCCAGAGACAGAGTGAAAGTGGACTTAATGATCTACTAAAAAGCACTATCATGCGTCCCACAGCTCCAAAAGCTGGTCTTCCATTTCTGCGATCCACCGGACTTTGAGTTTTGGTTAAGAATTGCTTTTTTTATTTTTTGCTTTGCTTTTTCTTATGCCCGCCCCCTTGTTCGAAGTGGCACTTGTGAAACTCCTGCTATGGATGGAACAGAGGCCTAGAATCTAGTTAGTTTCCTGTCACCATGAGAGTTGGTACTTCTTTATGAAATAGAACAAAGTATTAGACTGAATCCCCTTAATTTTTTACGATGCCTCTTTGCCAGTGAGGTTTGGTATTCGAAATCGTCTAGAGGTCAGGACCGCCCAAGATGGCCGCTTTCTTCCCGTCTGCTTCGACAGTTGGAACCAGAGCATTGCTGACCGGACGTGCGCCCAACTTGGGTTTGGAAAGTAAAGACTCACCCCTGTCTCTCTTCATCAGCCATTCATACCGTTACCTTTTAGTTACATTTTCCCCATGTTTGTAGGTCTTTTAGCAACACGAATATCACAACCCAGGACTCCCTCGGACTAGTAATGACCAACAGTATGTCTGACTCCATCCAGGGTCAAGTTGAAGTCAGGTAAATAACCTTTCAATTGCATCCATATGGGCAGTAAGATAATGTGTAGTGTTGAAATGTAAAACAGTGGTACCTTGAGGTTTGACCAAAATTTCCTGTAGTCCACATTCATGTGGATTACTTATGTTGGTGGCTTGATGGTTAAATTGGATATTCTATGACTGACATTGTGCAGAGTCCAAACTGTGCAGATAAAGCTATTACGTTAGCTGTACCTGTACAGTTTGGACTCTGGAACAATATACAGTATTCCCAAGATAATTGATCTCAATGGGCCATTCACTCTGCCCAAATCGATGTGCGACCGGCCTCATGGTCAAACTCTGAGGTGTCACTGTAATCCGCCATGTTTTGTGGGACAACACATTACAATAATATAAGGAGCAAACCACAATTGTGTGCTTGAAACTCAACACAAATGGCATTTAAAGTGCTTGCATGAAATTTGGCCTGACCTGTCTCTTTCATTGTGATATCACTCAGTTCCTCATGTCCGGATCAGAGCACAGTCTCCCTGCAGTGCGTTGGTAAGCAGCCGCCATCTGTGCCTACTGTCCTGTGACGCACACGGTCATGTAATATCAGCACATTGCATGAGCCACCTCAACACCGAAATGTGATCTTTTCAGCTATACTGTTTATATCACTTTAACATTCAGTGCAGTAACATATTACTCTTGAATATGAGACAGTTCTCACATGAATTTGGTGGGATTTTTGCATTAAAGTTACTAGCTTAATGCTAACACATGAGAAACACCTAAGAGGGGTTAACGAATAGCATAGATGTTGCGATGTTGTAACATTCATATGGCTGTAGGTCGATCTGATCTACATCAAATCTGCACATAATTGATGCCCACTTATAAAGGTTTGAAATTGCGCACAGTTGCCACAGGATGGCGCCAAAGCAATATGTTTTCATTGATTGTTTCAATGAAATCAGCCTGTTTTTAGGGGGTGACCATGTTTCATGCAACTGATTCACTGTATACCTCACCCCTAATACCGCTGGACCAAAAGCAAGTCTGAATTTTGTGATGAACAGGGGCGTAGTCTAAGCCTAAAGTGACTTTTAACTGTGAGAGTAAAGCTCACTGTCTTTTTGTCAAAAGACAGTAAAAACATTTTTACCCATGATGGCTTCATACACTAAGCTGTGTGTATTTGGCGCACGCTCACATCAACAAACACAAACTAAAAATTCACATTCCGTTTATCACCTTCCGCCTACAGCCGGAATACCCTTCTGCCGTCCGTTTATCCGCCATTTTGTCCGGCCGGACAAAATATTAATAAATTTATTTTAGTTTATTTCAAGGCACCTTTCTGTCACTCAAGGTCACTGTACAAACATGAATTCATAGATTAAAATAAAGAAATCTAACAAGAAAAGACTAGTGATCGCCTATAGGCCGGTTCGACTATCATTTTAAACGGGCCTCCGTTAGCATTTCCGACTACCAACTCCAACAAAATACCACCTAGCACCCCCCCGCTGGGCGATATTTGAAATGAAAGACTCACCGCGGAATGGAAGCCCCACCGCGAACGGAGTAAATACGTCTCCTTTTAGCACCTTCCAGGACCTTTTGTTTTATGTACCTTTCAGGACCTTGGAAGACTCGTCCCATTTAAAAGAGACGCATTTAGTCCATGCCGCGGTGGGTCTTTCGTTTCAAATATCGCCCAGCAGGGGGGTGGTCCACCGCGAAAATACACTATTACATAGACAGAAAAAAAAATATTTTTAAGTTTCGCATTTGTCATTTATCCTCTACAAAATGGGCATCCGTCATAGGCAGATAGGCGATGTGTCCAGCTCTGCAAATAATCCTCATCGCTACTGAGTTATGCTCTCAAGCATGAGCTTCTTATCAGCTAACGCCTTCAGGTATGGCTAATCTGTGCATTCAACAAAACTCAATGCAGCTCTGCCTACCTTATGGTTTTAACATGATAGCAGGAGTGTTGACCCTTTGGGGGATCTGGTTGATTTTGCAGACAGTGTGTCCCCATTAACATGGTGCCTTTTCACAGAGTGCGGCAAGCAGCAGACCGCGTCCCGCATCATAGGCGGCAGCATTGCCGACAGGGGTCAGTGGCCATGGCAGTTATCGCTGCACTTTCGAGGGTCCCACGTGTGTGGAGGGGTCCTGATCTCTCCCTTTTTCGTGCTGACCGCCGCTCACTGCTTTCCGAGGTGAACCTACCCGACCGCTTCACCGATGACTCAAAGGGATTACTTAATGTTGTCATCCTACAGGAGCGTCCCGTCAATGCTCTCGCCACAGTTCTGGCAAGTGTATGCAGGCGTGCTGTCTCTGAGCAATTTACCTGCGCCCTTGGCGGTGGAGAAGATCATCCTCAATGAAAACTACAACAACATGACCAATGATCAAGACATTGCTCTGCTCAAACTTGCCGCTGAGGTTAACTTTGACGGTTGGTAAAGCTTCTTGTCGCTTTTACCCCATCTGTCCTCGTTCTTTGAAAGCGCTTCTGTCCTTATATTCTGTCGAAAAAACCTACCTCCGTCCTTACTTAATCTGTCCTTTCTAAAAGAGTTCTCATCCCCCGTCCGACCGTCCACAAAATGGGTGTCCGTCCCTGGGACGGAATGCCAAACTCTGCTACTTGACATCTCAACATGGGTCAAAAACTGTATGGTTGTTTAACTTAACTTTAATTCAATTAAGCAAACCTTATTATTGGAATCTGAACCATAGTTCAAGGATTTTAACAGTATATTTACATGTCTGGGATGCACCTTCATAAATAAATGGGAAATTATACATACAAAATTGAGATTTATCAAAGTAACAGTAATGCAAGGAAAATTGCATTATTAGAGGTTAGTCTATGGAATAACTTGATTGGAGCTCATAAAATATAACCAAAAACACATTTGGGATGGATTATATTTATCAAACGGCATCAATGATTTGGTAGAACTTTACAAAAAATCTACTACAATTAGTTAAAGGCTATTCAAAGACGGTTTGCATTTTAAATTGGAATGATTTGGTTTGATTTTGCTTCTATGTATGCATGTGTGTGTATATATATGTATGTGTATGGAGTGTACACCTCTCCAATAAAAGATTTGATATGTATCTCGATCAGGGATGTAATGATTGTGTTATTTCTGATTTAATTTGCGACTATGGGAACGCGTTGCATGCAGATCTGTAATCTGTTTTCCTCCTATCAGATGATATTCACCCGGCGTGCCTGCCACTTAATACGCAGCAGTTTCTCTCTGGTACAGCTTGTTGGACGTCGGGCTTTGGTACTACCGAGGCAGGATCGGGTAAGCTTGCAAAATGTTTCTCTCTCTTACCTGGAATGAAACAAATGATAGCGCTCGCTCAGCAATGAGAATGCATTCAGTCCAGAGCATGTGGCCACGCTTGCATCTGGAGCAACCTGTCCACCCTGTTGCTAACCATTTCCAGAGATGGGCACTTTATCCTATTTTGCTCTCCTACCTCTGCGACATGGGCACCTTTCAGTCATCGCCCCTCCATCTTTATTCATAATAAATAATTGTCCTCCGACCCCGTCCGTCCTCATCCTTTTAAAGCGCAGCCATTCTTACATTTTGTCAGTCCGTCCCACAACTAGGAGGAGGATGAAATACTTCCACTTCTGGGTCATAGTACTAAGTGCGGCGCTGGCATGAGCATGAATGACTGGAGAGAGTTTTATGCTCTAGCGATGTCCCAGAAAAGGACATATTTTGCATGTAAAGGGGTAAGTTATGGACAAAATGTTAACAAACCAAATTTCCTATCCACCTTTTTCCTCATCAATGAATTGGGTGTCCTGTGATGTAATCCATAGACTTACATGTGTTGAACCACTAGAGGGCAGACTATGCCTGTGAGTACAGTGTTACTGCAGGCAACGCACATGAAAAGAACAAAGAAGTACTCTACAGCTTTGTGCAGGCAGTTAAAGGTGGCTCCGTGGCATCGCAGAAGAGAACAGTAGTCTTTCTCTTTAAAAGAACCATGTCAGTCAGTACTTGACCCGGTTAGGGACAATTATAGGGACGGACAAACTTTGCTTTGTCCGTGTTTTAAAAAAAAAAAAAAGAAAAACTTCTAGTCCTCCATCCCCAAAATGGGCGTCCGTCCGGGACGGACAGACAGATGGACGGACCAACCGTTCGCTCTGGAACGAAATGCCCATCTCTGACCATTTTTATATTCAGCCTATAAAGTAAATTATTTTATTAGCATGACATCTAATGTAGTAATACTTGGTCGTTTAAATTAGTCCACTTAGGTTATTGTGATATTTTCCTATCATCCTGTGTTAAAAAACCCCCCCAAAAAACCATAATCCTTTGATGCCAGGTAAAATCTAGTCCAAAGAAGTGCACTGACAATGAACACTGGTTGTTTTTTAAACTGCTTGACTGAGATGTGCTTTAAATGACATTTGTCACAACGTGTGTTGTTTTTCTTGAACTCAGACATTGTGTCCGATGAGCTGATGAAGGTTACTGTTGATATCATCAGTATGACAGAGTGCAACAACCCTTTGGTATACGGAGGCACTGTCACAGCTAACATGGTTTGTGCTGGACACTTGGAGGGAGGCAAGGATTCCTGTCAGGTGAGTTGCCGGGCAGGTTTATATTTGCCATCAGGCTTATGTTTCAATTTCATGTGAATTTTGAGGTGACAGCGGAAAAGTCCAAAGGCAAAGCAGATCGCCTCTTTTACTTCGAATTGATTCAAATTAGCCTAACTCATTGGTGTAACGTGTTACCTAGGGTGACAGCGGCGGACCACTGGTGTGTCAGACTGACGATGTGTGGTACCTGGTGGGCATCACCAGCTGGGGGGATGGATGCGCTGAGGAAAACAAGCCAGGTGTTTATACCAGGGTGAGCAGTCTTCTGCCTTGGATCTACACCAACATGCAGGTGAGCCTCTCAAATTCAAGAAATTAATCGGCAAAGTCAGGGCCCCTTTTATTTTTAGTGTCACTTACCTGTATCGTTTTACTCACGTTCTACACTGAGTGGAAAGGCAGGAGAAGAAAAGTCGGCATTTGTTCTCATCTCAATTCCTAGTTCTCCACCAATCATGTAATACAATATAAAATTGATACGTATGAATATAAATTGAACACATTTTTACTGTGTAGTTATGCAAAATAGATTTCCATTTAATTATAAACATTAGCAAGCAGTACAGAAAATTGATGTATGGATATTTAAATATGTATTTATTAATAATTAAAAAAAGAGATGTTACTATTTAGCCAATAGTTTACTAGGAAAGATGATAATTATATGCTAACATTGGCACTCAATCTTTAGTGTCGCTTATTTTGGTGAAAATGATGCAAATAATTAATGAATACAATTAAATGTTATGTTTGATTAATATAAAATATGAGTGGATTAACAAAGAGCCTTTCATATTGCATGTTCATAAATTAAATAAATCCATAGTAATTATAAGAAAATACATGTGTGTTTTATGTTATTGTAAATAATACAAAGAAATAATCTTGGTATTAACTAATTAGAATGCTTTTCATTCCTTTCATTGTGCTTAGCGAAGTAAACAACTGTACCTTAATGTGATTCAATTCAAATGTATGGTACATAAAGGTTAAATAATAATCAGATCTAAAAAGACAGATTCTAAAACATTAGGTGCAAATGTTATGTTAAATACAACTAAACTGTGCTTAAAAAAGAATTACTGTACCAGCCTTTTTTTGTTTTAGTTAAACCCACTGGTACATTTGGAATATTTAATTCAGTGATACTTTTGCGTACCACTAGAGGGAGCCCACCTACCAACTTTCTCATTGATTTGTATCTTGATCTCCCACAGCACGCAAGACCGTAACGCCACTCATTTCCCTTTTCTTCCTTCATCGAGTATTGCACTGTGAAGCTGTCATCAAACAACCACGGAAGCGGCTCCATGTAAAACAGAAGACAGACAGATTTCAGGTTGTATGGAGCGGAGGGGACGAGGCGGCGCCACAATAATGCCAACGCCATGTTTACTGCTGTGTGACCACTGCGCTGCTACTTGATGCCCTGATGACTTGTTGTCTTGCATTCCTTCCTGCTTCTGACATATTTGCATTCATGTAACAAGCTTTAAAAAATAGCTGGCCCTGCGTATGTGTTCTCTGCCAATGCGATGCTGCAACTGGGATTTTCCTCATCGATATAGACTCAACATGGGGTGGAGCCTCTATGGTTGTATGCCCCTGACCAATTGAGCCACTCGGAACTACTGCAGAGTGGGCTAACTTCAATGTGGTCCTTTTTTGCAGGAGAGGAATTCAAAGTTTTCTGATTGCAATAACATCTTAGGATTTATAGCTTGGTGTTTTTTATGGTAATGGATCCTTCTTTTGAATATGTTTTTGACAGAATTCCCCAGATTTGAGTATTTTGCCAATTGATTTTGGTGGGTCATATTGACACTTTTTATTGTCATCCTCAGTTTCATAGCTTTGGGTCCCTGTCAGTAACATGTCGCCTGAAAGAAAAAAATACAGTGCAATAGTGGTCCAAATCCAAACATCTGTCAAATATATCAGTTCATGCAAAATGAAAAATAACATACACAAGCATGCAGATGAACTGCCAACCATGACTTTTCTATCAGTTTCTGAATGCCACTTTGCGAGTTGTATTTGCGAGAGGTGAAGCCTGGTTACATGTGCGCGGCTAATTTGGAAACGGGGGTTGGCACAGCGATGCATTGATGAATCCTCAAAAGTGCTTAGTGCCATCAAGGACAGCTCTCAATGTGTGTAAAATAACACCAAAACTTGATTTCGACTAGTGTTTATCTCAAAGATATCCATTGTCGCTATTCTTTCTGTAAGTAACCTAGAAATGACAAGAATGGAGTTAGCCCACTTTCAATTTTTACACTTCAAAGCGTTTTTTTTCTTTACTGTGGTTAACAATTATAATGTTCAAATCCTGTATTAGATGGTCCATCTGTTTGATGATCACGTTATAAGAATCAAAATGTTAAAAAAAGTGTTTTGGAGAGAAAAAACATTGTAATACAAGATTAAGGTCAAGCAGACTATTGCAAGAATAAAGTTGACATTTTTGCCATTTTTAGCAATGTTGTGTTAGCTTTATGCTAGTATTAGAAAAAAATTGTCTTTCAATGTGCCAGCATGACATAATGGGAATACTATTAATAAATATTACCGTAATGAGGTTATTTTACTATGTTGTTTCCTAAGGAAAAACAGCAAAGGGGGGCGGGGGGTGCTGCAAAATAACTAAGTATTCTACGGACAAATATTTTTTTGCTTTGAAAAAAAATAATTTTCTCTGCCCAAATAAATTTGTTTTGAAAATATTAATTTTTATTCAAAAATGACCTTTCTTCATGAGTTATTTTAAATATATATTTTACTTTAGAATTTAGCAGAAACCCCCCCCCCCCCCAAAAAAAATGACTATCTTGTAAAAAATGCAACATTCTCATGAGATTACAACTTTATTCTCTGTACTGTGTCCCATATTGCTCCTTAATATATCTCCAACATGAAGTCCACCACCTACATCGACGATTCTCAAATTGTGGTTCAAGTACCACTAGTAGTACGCCAGCTTCCTCTAGTGGAATTTCTGCTACAGTACATTACAGTTGTGTTTCACTTTAGGTACAAAGGAGTTGCTTTTCATTTTTAACTGGTTTTAAACTTTTATCGGGGTAAAGTTTTTATTTAATGTGAATGAATTCTGTTCCTGTTATTTCCGATGGGAAGAATGTCTTTCCAAAGTCATCTGTAGAGGTTGCACTATGAATAAAGTAAATGACTGTATACTTTCCCTCCTCCACGACCCTCAAATATTTAAAGGCCACTATAACTGTGTGCGCGCGCATGTGTGTCTGCAAGCACTCCACCCTCCTGTATGTTCATTATGATCTATTGTAAAGAATAACTAATGTATCCTATTTTTCTACCTTTTTTTTTTTTTTTTCAATTAGCCTGTTTGATTGATCTGCATTGTCCGAATATGAATGAATAAAATGTAAATGGAAAAAAAAAATATCTGTGTTGCTGGTTATGAGAATGAAGCTGTATTGACCCTAAGGGAGAGATAGAGAAAGAGGGAGGGAGACTGGGGTGGGGGCAGGCAGTCGTTCCAGGAGATCATATTGTTGTCTATCCCTCCTCCTCCTCATTTTTTCTCGTTCTTGCTCGGGTCCAGCTTGTCACGCACACACACACACAGATGAGAAGAACACTGGAGAGCAGCTGAGTGATATCAGTGGGTGGCTCATCTATTTGTTGACCTGCTGGAAAAGCTAAAGGTAAGTCTCTCATTTATTAGGATTAGCATTCATAATGCAAGTGCAAAA